>NC_090296.1:5407500-5590000 GCF_039906515.1 Pseudorca crassidens | reverse complement strand
TCGCCCTCCTCCACCCCCAAGGCCAACCCGCGCCCCCTGCTGGCTGGAAAGTACACACGCGTCCCTAGCCCTCACTGGGTCACCTGGCCTGTGGCCTTTGCTGTTTTGCCTCTGAGAGTCCCACCCTCCCACCCCGAATCCCGGCCCACCGAGGCAGCCCAGCCCAGCCCCTGCCTTGAACTGCCCCCGCCCTGCTCCGCCCCGTCCCCACCCCGGGGCTCCCCGGCGTGCAGCCGGTGGGAACCGGGGCACTGATGGCCCGACGGCCCCCCATCCCACCCTCCCGCGAACAAGCGCCAGAGGTAAGAAGGCCCCAGAGGGGAGACTCGCAGGTCTAGCAGAGAGCTTGGTAGCGGGGAGGGGGGGCCGCAAGGAAGGGAGAAATTCGCTTTTGGAATCCTTCTTTTAACCCCTTTTCTGCCGGCCCATCTGTCTCCTATCTCGGGGAGGGGGGTAACAGGCCCCTCCCTGGGCCACGCTCAGGGCTCTCAGCTCTCCGGGCGCCAGCCACGCCCATGCGGGGACGGGGGTGGGGGGCGGGAGCGGGGAGGGGACAGCCACCCAGATGCCACAACCTTGGTGAGGGTGGGAAGCCCTGAAGCTGCGAGTTCGGGCCTCCAAGGAGAGGGAAGAGAGGGTTCCTGACCAGAGGGAGAAGAGGGAAGAGACTCCCAGCGGAGGGCACCACTGGGCAGAGGCCTGGCATTGGGAAGGAGCCCGCGGGCTGCGGCTGGAGAGGGCGATCACAGGGGCCTCGGGAGGGGCTCCAGCCGTTGCGGGGGAGAAGGGGCAGATGACAGGCGGCCACGAGAGAGACCATTAGAAGTCCTGTAAAACGGGGGCTCCCCCCACAGTCCCGTGGTTAAGACTTCCACTGCAGGAGGCGCCGGTTCATACCTAGTAAGGGAAGTTCCGCATGAAGCCAAAAGAAAAGGAAGGGATGGAGGGAGGGAGGGCGGGAGGAAGAAAGAAAGGAAAGAAAAAGAGTGAATCCTCCTTCAACATTTCTTCTTGGGCCCCTGCTCCTGGGGCCACCTCCATGGGGTCTGGATCAGGGACACCTCCACTTCTGCAAAGAGCAAAGGGGACTGCGCCTGAGACCTTGAAGGAGATAAATGCAGCCAGCAAGTCAGTCAGTGGCTGAACCAGGGGGGGTGGCCAAGCCTCCTGTTGGTCCTGCCAGAGAAGCTGAGTGTGCCCCCCATCGGTGCAGTGCAGGAGTGGCCTGCTCCAGGAGGCAAGAGTACAGAGCATGCCGAACAGCGCCAGGGCTAATCCTTGCGCTGATTTCATCACCTGTGGGCCTAGGGCCCTGGCTCATTCAACCCCACCTGCCTCCCTGGCATGGACTGCAGCTTTCAAACCCCATTCACTGATTCACTACACCCCACCCTCCATTCATCTATCTGCCACAGGGAGAGATTTGGAGAGATTTACCCAGGGGCCCACATAGGGTCACACAGAGGGTGAAAGGAAAGCCTAGAGCTCAGGTCCTGCACCTGCTCCAAAGGGAGTCTCCAAGGTTCACCAACACCACCCCAAGGAGGGTCTTGGACCAGCTTCAACAAGCCTTTCTCCTGGGGAATTCCCTGGCAGTCCAGTGGTTAGGACTCTGTGCTTCCACTGCAGGGGACCTGGGTTCGATCCCTGGTCAGGGAACTGAGGTCCCACAAGTCTTGGTGCAGGGAAAAAAAAAAAAAAAGGAAATAAAAAACAAAACAAAAAAACAAGCCTCTCTCCTGAACACTTCTCTCAGCCAGCAGCCCATCGCTGGCCCCAGATCACTCTCCCACTGCTAAGCCTTTGTTCCAGCGGTTCCCTCTGCCTGGAATAACCTCACTTAGGCCTGGCCAAAGTCCCTGAGGCTTCAAAGGCCAACTGCCTGGTGAAGCTTCCCCAGACCCCTCCCCGGAGCACGGCTCTCCTTGGCCTGGACAGGTTGGCTTATCTCTGGGTCTTCAGTGCCTACCCAGGGTACACAGTAGTCGCCTAATAGGTGCTGGCTGAGTGCTCATCCACTCCCTGAATAAACACTCAGCCTGCACTTGGAGCTTCAGTTTCCCATCTGTGTGAGGGAAGCTAGGAAGAGCAGACATGGCCTGTCCCTCCGGGAGGGACTTCAGAACCAACGAGAACCCACCCCCTAGGAGCCCCTGGATTAAGGCACCAGTCCAGAGATTTCAACCTGGGGGCTCTGGAGCAGGATGACGGAATGTTTTCTCCCCTCCAGACCAAGGCCAAGGCTTGCATGTCTCACCTCCTGGGTATCTACACACAGAGGAGGACAGCAGAGTCTTAGACACCAAGGCTAGACAAGAGCAGGCGCTTGACCTGGGTAGACCAGGGCGGGGCGGAGGGGTAGGGCCCAGTGACCCCAAGGGATGACAGAAGCCACCAGCTTGAGGTAACCTCAGGACGCTGCCAGGGCATTTATAAACAGCGAAGCCAAACCACAGATACCAACGACCAGTAAAGTGAACTCCCTGGCGTTCTCTGCTGCCCTGATTTCCACCTTCAGAACAGTTTTCAACAATGGAGTCGACTCAGGTCACGTTCTCGTACAAAAAAAAAAAAAAAAAAAGCTGAAAGGGTCAAGTTCCCTCAACCAAGCCTCACTATTAACTAATCACTTGCCATGTGCCAGGCCCCAGGGGGAGGGGGATACAATTATTATTATTGTCGTTATTAGTATAATAACATATAGACGGATAACATAATAATGTTGAGTGAAAGAAGTCAGACCCAAGAGAGCACATACTGTATGATTCCATTGATGTAAAGTACAAAAATCAGGCCAAATTCATCTATGGTGGTAAAGGCAAGGTAGCAGTTGCCCTTGGTGGGGAATTTTGGGGGCTGAAATGCGGTTTGTTTTATTTTTTATTTTTGTCTGCACTGGGTCTTCCTTGTGGTGCATGGGCTTCTCTAGTTGCAGAGTGGGTGGGCTCAGTAGTTGTGGCGCGTGGGCTCAGTTGCCCCGCGGCATGTGGGATCTCAGTTCCCCCACCAGGGATCAACCCCGCGTCCCCTGCATTGGGAGGCGGATTCTTAACCACTGTGCCACCGGGGAAGTCCCTGAAATGTGCTATAACTTGATCTGCATGGAGTCACAGTGTAGACATAGGGAAGAATTCATCTGGCTGCTCACATAAGATTTTACACTTTAATGTAAATAAACCAGTAAAGCTAATATAATAATACTATACCAAAATACTAATGATTGCCCCCCCCCCCCATTTTTGAGCCCCGCTGGCAGGAAGGGCTGTCTCCAACCACCGTGTCCTCACGGCCACGCACAGGGCAGCCACTTGGCCGCACTCTCTCTATTCAACCTCACAACTTTTACAACCATGGAAACCGCGGTTTGGTGGAAGTGGGTCTTGTCTGACTCCAGTGCCTTTCCCGGGAAGTTCTGTGGCCACTGCAGCTCTGGGAATGAAGGCAGAGACGTGAGTCCGAGGATGGAGCCAGGGCTTCCAGCGGCCCGGTGGCCAGCTACCCCCGGCCAGGCCGTGAGGGGCCAGAAGAGGGAGGGTCTAATGCTTCCAGCAGGAGGTGATGTTCAGGCTGAGGGTTTAGACCAGTGGGTGAGGTTTAGACCAGCAAAACCTGGAGGGAGGACGGCAGCCCAGGTGGAAGAAACAGCAGAAGCAAAGGCCTGGAGGGAGGCAAGTACAAGGTGTGGGCGGGATAGGGTGCCCTGGTCAGGCTGGCACACAGGAGCTAGAGGAGGCTCAGCGGAGCAGGTGTGACTGGCACAGCCATGGGTTGGCACCAGGCAATGCTGGGTTCTGCTGAGAACTCTGGGTCCTGAGAAACTTCCAGAAGGCTTAATGAGATGTTATTAAACAGGAGTTGTTTGGGGGACTTCCCTGGCGGTCCAGTGGTTAAGACTGCAATCCCAATGCAGGGGGCACGAGTTTGATCCCTGGTCGGGGAACTAAGATCCCACATGCCGTACAATGTGGCCAAAAACAAAAATAAAAACAAAAAAAACAGGAGTTGTATTTGAGCTAATGTCAGCCACGCCCAGATTCACAAAAAAGGCTGGAGAAAGAAGACAGTCAAGGCAGGGCGGATGTGACATCACCGCCCCCCTACCCATCCCCCCCTCCCCCCACTCCCACCACCCCCACCCCACCCCCGACACAGAGCTTCGTGTGCCTGGAATCCAGGGAGACACAACCAGAGCCCCTCCACCCAGGTGGCTCCTGCTGAGACACTCACAGCTGTGATCACTGGCAAGGACGCTGGACACCTCCCCCAAATGGCCCTAAGGAGGACAGGAACTCTGTTGGCAGCCCAGTCAGGGACACAGGGTTCAGAGACAAGACGATCAAGAGGCCCCTGAATTCCATCTCGGGCATGACCACCGTTAGCCCTCTGCAGGGACTGCGGGATGGGAAAGAGTTTTGTTTTTGTTCAAGAAGCTGTTACTACGTCAGTGGAGCATCTTAAAATCAATGCCATCTTAGACACAAGGACATATTTTACATATATGTGATATAAATGGATATATTTAACCTGATGTTTCTTTCATTTAAAATTATATTGTGAAAAGGATGGTGGAGAAAAGGAAGGAGAAAGGAAAGACATAATAGTGTCATCATTACTCATAGCTGGGAGTCAGTAGATAAATAAAGGACTAAGGGTGTTATATAAACTTACAGAGGTAACCACAAGTACACAGCTACAAAATTTCCAAAATATCAGAAGAAATCTTGCACCTAAATTAAGCCAATAGTTTATAAACTACAAAAATAGAAAGCGTAAAATAAGATGACTTCACTGAGTCTAAGATAGATTTGTCACATCGATATATGCAAACTCATCTGTAAAGGGACCTGCCCGTCAGATGGCTCACGTTCAACTTTAAGCTGGAGGCAAAAGACACTCCCCAATCCAGAGGACTCAGAAGGAATGAAAATAAAAGCATGGTGCAAGGGATAACAGGCAAATGCAAACAAACAGAAAGCAGGGGTCAAGTTCAAGGCAAAACATTAGGTGGGGCCAAGAGGTGCACTTTATAATGAGAATGAGTGCAAGTCGCAGTGAAGGTATCACATATCTAGTATGCACCAAACTGCATTCATTTGCTCTTCGGTGCCAACCTGCATCAAATAACACAGTATCCACATTCATACAATGAAAGAAATACAGGGAGAAAGTAAAAAGCACATCGGTAGTAGGAAATTTCAATTCATCTGTCGCAGATACGTGTATTAAGAAAATTAAGAAAAATTAAGATTAGAGAAGACGATAATATAATTATTGACATAGATTTAATTAATTTTTTAAAAGATCTTTTCTTTTTTTCTTTATTTATTTTTTAAAAGTTAGCCTTTTGGGCTTCGCTGGTGGCTCAGTGGTTGAGAGTCCGCCTGCCGATGCAGGGGACACGGGTTCGTGCCCCAGTCCGGGAAGATCCCACATGCCGCAGAGCGGCTGAGCCCGTGAGCCATGGCCGCTGAGCCTGCGCGTCCGGAGCCTGTGCTCCGCAACGGGAGAGGCCACAACAGTGAGAGGCCCGCGTACCGCAAAAAAAAAAATTGTAAAATGGTTTAGAAGAGAAAAAACAGTAGAACTAATTCAAATAAAATAAATCCAGTAGAAATAATTTTTTAAAAATTGAAAATAGCAGGAATTCCCTGGCAGTCCAGTGGTTAGGACTCAGCTCTCACTGCCCAGGGCCTGGGTTCAATCTCTAGTGGGAGAACTAAGATCCCACACGCCCCACAGTGCAGCTAAAAATAAAAGAAAAAAGAAAGATTGAAAACAGCTAAATCAGTAGTTGATCTAGTCAAGGAAAGAAAGGAATAAAATACAAATACACTACAGATGACGACAGTGGTGGTAAATTTTTCACTGCACACCCTCTGATGCCTTTAGAGCTTACCTTTTGCAGGGAGAGAGGCCATAGCGAGATAAATCAGTAAGGTTGTTTCGTGTTTTGGCAAAGTCCTTGCTCCCACGGGGGTGAGTGGCCTCTGCAGCAGGACCTGACGCCTGCTAGGAGTGCCTGTTTACCCGAAGCTTTGCCCTGTGCTTTGCGTATTTTTTTTTTTAATAAATTTATTTATTTTATTTATTTATTTATTTTTGGCTGTGTTGGGTCTTTGTTGCTGCGCATGGCCTTCCTCTAGTTGCTGAGAGCGGGGGCTACTCTTTGTTGCGGTGCGCAGGCCTCTTACTGTGGTGGCCTCTCTCGTCGTGGAGTACGGGCTCTAGGCACGCGGGCCTCAGTAGCTGCAGCACGTGGGCTCAGTAGTTGTGGGTTGCGGGCTTAGTACTTGTGGCTCACGGGCTCTAGAGCGCAGGCCCAGTAGTTGTAGCACACGGGGCCCAGCCGCTCTGCAGCATGTGGGGTCTTCCCAGACCAGGGCTTGAACTCGTGTCTCCAGCATTGGCAGGTGGACTCTCAACCACTGCGCCACCAGGGAAGCCCGCTTCCCATAGTTTTGATGCAGTTACACGCCGTTTTCACAGCTTGAATACTGGGTGCAAACGGTCCTTCCTTGGATGCTTTCTAAGGCGCATCTCCCTTACCCTCGGGCCGTCTGAGGGGTCGAGGCCGGGTCATTGGTCCCCATCTGGACTGGTACAGGTGGGGGTTCCGGGGCCAGAGGACACTTCCGGCTTCCCAGGCCTCACAAGTCACGACCGGCCTTGGTGGAAGAAGCCTCCCTGTCTGCATCTCCTCCGGGTCAGTTGCGGGTGGGCCAACTTTCAGCCCTTTACTTTGCCTTGATGGACCCCCCAACGAGCCTGGGGCCCTGCCTGGGGAGAGGGCCCCTGCCCTCCGGGATAAACATCCCCATATAACGATGCTTCCGGATGGAGAGAAAAGCCCAGAGCCCTGGGAAGCCCCAGGGAGTCCAGCCGCTGGGGCCTCCAGGGAAGGCTTCTTGGACGAGGCGGCGTGCACGCTGAGACTTATAAGTCGGGACCTCACAAAGCGGGAGAGTGAGTGTTGGGGGGAGGAGGGCAGACTTGTAACTCCACGGCCCCCACAGACCCCCTCACTCCCGCCCTCAGAGGCTTGGAACTCTGGCTCAGCAGAGCAGGGTGGGATAGAGACAACGAGATATGATCACTTTCCAGCGGACGCCGGACGACCTCGGCCAACACACACGTCATCGTCAGTTCATAGAAATTGGTCTTTTGGCCAAGTGGACGTCCGGGGAATTGCTAATCTGCAACCTGCTGCCAGCCCCCATTCGTGAGCCCCAGCAGCCCGAGGCGCCCTTTGCCGCCCCCTGCCAGCTGGTCTGTAAGCGCCTCGCTGCGCGGCAGAGCTCGGGGCCCGGGGCCCTGCCAGCGCGAGGATTGGCCGCTCTGAGTCAGGTGCCCCCGCCCCGGGCCAACCAGAGAGGGGTAGGCGGAGTCACCGGCGTGTCTCCTGCTGGGCGGGGCTGTGGGCGGGACGGCTGGGCTGTTCGCTCCGCCCCGAGCGCCCGGCGGGGGACTGGGTGCGCCCCTTCCGGCCCCCTGGGACTTCAGGACGCGGCGCCCTGGAGCTGCAGCTCCCGCCTCCTTTCCCCACTGCCTCCCTTCCCCACTTAGTGGCGGGGCAAGGTTTTCAAACCCCGAAGTGGCTTTTTTGGGATAAAGACGCAAATCCTTGCTAGGCCAAGAGGCCCTGCGGATCGGAGCCTTGCGGCCTCTCAGCCTCCCCTCGGGCCTCGTCCTTGCCGTTGGCTCCTCAGCTCCAGCCACAGCTCCCTCCTGCCCTGGGCTTTCACCCAGTCTGTGCCCTGTGCATAGTCAGCCCTTCCCCCCTCCGGTCCCCTCCCCCTCCAGCCCCCATCTCTCCTCAACTGCAGCCTCCCTCCCCCCATTCTCCAGTTACGCTGACCCGTGCCAAACTCCCAGATCAAGGCCCCTGGGACTTTGTGCACGCCGCCGCCTCCGGGGTTCACCCAACCCCACCCCCATCACGTGGTCAAGAACAGTCCCTACTTTCCAGAGCCCAGTGCCTCTGCTCTGGCCCCACCAGTTCCCTGAGGACCCACAGTTGCAGAGACTTGAGTTCAAACCGAGCCCTCTGCCTGACACATTTGTGGCCGCCCTGGGAGAATGGCTGATCGGTGTTCTTGCAAAACAGTGCAGCCAACTTAGGGAGAACTCTGCTGATTTGCCGTCACTGAGCAGGGGCTTGGTGGACATTGAACCTCCACAGCCCAGCCTGCAAGGTCAGACATGTGGAAAGGGCCTTTCAGGTTCATAAACAGCTTTTTAACATTAACTCTCAGGTTCTAACTTCAGCAACATCTGACAGTGAAAATAGCCTGTCCTCAACATGAGTCTGGTCCCTCTGGCCAGATGGCCTTCTGTGCACCTCCAGCATCAGGTCCAGCGGGGCTGTAGGGCCCACCTCCGTCTCAAGTCTGAACTCTGGGTCAGCTCTGAATCCTGTGTGACCTTGGGCAAGTTCCTTCACCTCTCTGATCCTCTGTTTTCTTTCTCTCTTCTTTTTTTCTCTTTTATTTTCAATAAAATTAGTAACAGGTACACATCTTTAAAGGACAAATAGAATTACAAGGCTTAAAATGAAAAAACGGCAGTTTCCCGACCTTCTCCCCCTCCCTCAGCCCCACCCTGAGTCCTCCCCTCAGAGGCAGCCATTTGTGCTCTTAGAAGTTTCTTCTGGCTTTCACTTTTTTTTTTTTGCGGTACGTGGGCCTCTCACTGTTGCGGCCTCTCCCGTTGCGGAGCACAGGCTCCAGATGCGCAGGCTCAGTGGCCATGGCTCACGGGCCCAGCCGCTCCGCGGCATGTGGGATCTTCCTGGACCGGGGCACGAACCCGTGTCCCCTGCATCAGCAGGTGGACTCTCAACCACCAGGGAAGCCTTTCACTTTTATATGTGTAAGCGACAGGCTTATACTGACAATTACTGATTTTTCACTTTTTTTTTTTTTGGCCGCTCAGCACAGCATGTGGGATCTTAGTTCCCCAACCAGGGATCGAACCCGCACCCCCTAAAGTGGAATCGTGGAGTCTTAACCACTGGACCGCCGGGGAAGTCCCTGATTTCTCTCTTTTTTTTTTTAAGATACGATCCAATGGCTGCCTGCTGCTGAAAGATGAGGATTTAGCTCCGTTAAACCCTGGTACCTCCACACTTGTCCCTCGCCCTGTCCTCCCAACGTTACCACACGCCTCTAGGTCTCTCACCTGTAACAGGTGCTGGCTCCTCAGGAGTGGTGTGAGGATAAAATGACCTCCTGGATCCTAGGAACACTTCACACAGTGCTTGGCACACAGCAGGTGCTCAATAAATGCAGCTATTCAGTGATAAATATCTGCTGATTGGTTCAGGTATATTTTAAATTTTTTATTATAAACAGTTTCAAACATACATAAAAGTAGAGAGAAGTTAACAGTCTGATGAACTTCCAAGGACCCATCACCAGCTACAGCTACATCAACCCACAAGCCTAAGGGCAACCACTTTATATTATGGGTTTTCCTCCCATCATTTCTAACATAAATAAAAATGTAGCTATTTGTGTCCCCCTAACCTTTTTAGATAGATGATGACATGATATATACAAGAATCAAGTGGGTTTTTTTAAAATACCTTTTCATTTATTTATTTATTCTCTTTTTGGCCATGCAGCATGAGCGATCCTAGTTCCCTGACCAGGGATTGAACCCGTGCCCCCTGCAGTGGAAGCACGGAGTCTTAACCACTGGACCGCCAGGGAAGTCCAAGAATCAAGTGTTTTTTCTTTTTTTTTTTTTTCTGTTTTTTTAACATTTATTTATTTATGGCTGTGTTGGGTCTTAGTTGTGGCACGCAGGATCTTTCATTGCGACACATGGGCTCTTCGTTGCAGTGCGTGGGCTTTTCTCTACTTGTGGCAGGGGCTCCAGAGTGCATCGGCTCTCTAGTTGTGGCGCCCAGGCTCAGTAGTTGTGGCGTACAGGCTCAGTAACTGCGGCACGTGGGCTTAGTTGCCCTGCAGCATGTGGGATCTTAGTTCCCCGACCAGGGATCGAACCCACGTACCCTGCATTGGAAGGCAGATTCTTAACCACTGGACCACCAGGGAAGTCCCAAGAATCAAGTGTTCTTAAGTAAACTTTTTAAAACTACTGATTACAAATGTAACACAAGTTTATTATGTGTGTTTATCTCACACAATAATCTCACTGCCCAGCTCTGTGCAGGGACCACATTGCAGGAACGTGTGGAAATTGACAGAAATATAGGTATTTGCCTACACACTTTTTAATAACACATTTATTGAGATACAATTCTCATGGCCTAAAATTCACCCATTTAAGCGGTTTTCAGTATATTCACAGAGTTTTGCAACCATCACCACTGTCTAATTTTAGAGCATTTTCAACACCCCAACAAGAAACCCTGTACCTAGTAGCAGTCGTGCCCCATTCCCCAGCCCCAACTAATCTACTTTCTGTCTCTTTGGATTTGCCAATTCTGGACATTCCATATAAATTGGATCTTACAATATGTGGCCTTTTGTGGCTGGCTTCTTTCACTTAGTATATTTTCAAGATTCATCCATATTGTAGCATGTGTCAGTACTTCATTCCTTTTTAGGGCCATATAATATTCCACTGTAGTTAAAACATTGTTTTTAACCTGCTTTAAAAAATAACAACTTAAAGAAAACCCCGCATATTAGGAAAGTAACACACATCATTGCAGGCGGTCTCCTCTGAAACATGAGCCATGCAAGAAGCTTAGAGATCATGGCAGGGAACAACTTTGTCATTCACTCATTCACTCTTTCATTTATTCATTCAACAAACACCTGCTGAGCCCTGATGTTGAGTTGGGCCCTGGAGACCCAGAGGTGGAGCAGCCCTGGCCGAGACCTTGCCTGGGTCAGTCCAGCAGGATATCCCGGCCTGAATACAAACACTTGAGATCAATGCAGATGCTCTGAGGAGAGATGGTAACAGCAGGAAACTAGAGTGAGGGGGGACCTTGTGCTGGGGCTGAAGCAGGTGAGGTGGCAGATGGGGCAAGGGCATGGGATGGAAAGGCCTAGCAGCGGGAACAGCATGTGCAAAGGCCCAGAGGCATAAAAATCGGCCCTATGCTTCCCTTTCAAGCAGACCCACCCAGTCAGGAAGGCTTGCCTCTCTCTGCACACACCCTCCCCGCCTCCTCTCCTAGTCCCTCTTTCACAAGCCTATTACCAGAGCAGGTCTCTTAACCAGGCTTCACAGAGAGAACCGCAGGGAGGGGAGACCGGAGGCTAGAGAAGCCAGGGGTTTCTGAAACTGGACACAAAAATTTTACATCCTCATTTCCACACACCTCTGACTGATATTTACTTTCTCATCAGTTAGGAATGGCGGCAACAAACTTCAGTGGTGTCAGCTGCACCTGTGACTTTGTCACCAACAGAAACCCAGATATTTTCAAATCACATTTCAACTGAAGAAAAATCTTTAAATATCATTTACACTCACTGCTACTTTAAAATGATGAATTTTAATTTTATTTTTATCTATTTAATTTTGGCTGCCTTGGGTCTTTGTTGCTGCACTAGGGCTTCCTCTAGTTGCGGCGAGCAGGGGCTATTCTTTGTTGAGGTGCGCGGGCTTCTCATTGTGGTGGCTTCTCTTGCTGCAGAGCATGGGCTCTAGGCGCGCGGGCTTCAGTAGTTGTGGCCCACGGGTCCCGCCGCTCCACGGCATGTGGGATCTTCCCGGACCAGGGCTCGAACCCGTGTCCCCTGCATCGGCAGGCGGATTCTTAACCACTGCGCCACCGGGGAAGTCCTAAAATGATGCATTTTGGACTTGCAGCTTTGGTCTTTTTATTTAATGTGCTAATAAATAAAATACACTACTACATTGCACACGTGTTTAAAATTTTTTATTAATTGCTTTTCTATATAATTGGTTTCCTCCATCTACTCATTTTAAAATACTGTTTAGAGAAGTCCATAGGTTTCCCCCAGACTGCCTCTGGGGTCCGTGGCATGCAAAGTTCAAAGGTGCCCGGTCGAGAAAGAGGAAAGTTCTCAGGGGTGGCAGTGGAGGCCCCAGGGGAGGAGCAGGGGCAAGAGGCCAGGGCCCGGACCGTGGGGAGAGCCCGTAAAGGGCCTGCCACCCGGCCTACGGAGGGCGCAGACGGGACTGGTCCTTGCAGGGAGGGAGGAAGCCACTCCGGCCCCTAACCCGGTTAATCTAACCGGACCCCAAAGCCCGACTTGTGAGGATGGTCAAGGCTGCCGCATTTGACAGCCTACAGCGTGCCGGGAGCTCCAAGCGCATCCCGTGTTACTTTCGCACCTTCCGATGGCACAGGCCGGGAAGGCGAGGCGGAGGTCCCCAGGGCAGCCTGTGGTTCCCTGACGCCGCAAGTCACCCCCACGCTCCGCCAGCGCAGCCTCCGGACCCTGCCTGCCTGTCCCGCCCACCCTGAGCGCAGGTGCCACGGGGCGAGGGGGCACAGCGTCCGGAGCCATCGCCCTCTTGGGACGCTTGCTGGTGCCGATTCCCCCTGGCCTGGGGGAGCGACTTTCCCAGCTGCTGCCATGGGCCTTCGGACCCAGACGCGACGGGGCGCACCGGCCATGCCGGTGGGGGGAGGTGGGCCCCATGGGCCCAGATGCGCCGCGGCGCGCAGCCTTGGACAGCCCAGCACTCGGCAGAGATCCCGGGACTGCCACCCGCTCAACAGAGAGGGCTCCTCAAGGCCGGCCTGTAGTGTGACAGAATCCCATCTCCTTTTTTACAGGTGGAGAAACTGAGGCTTAGAGAGGCTGCGTGACTAGCTCGAGGTCACACAGTGAGTTGGTGGCAGGGCGAGAAGAACCCAAGCCCCTGAACTCCCCGGGCGGGGCCTCTCCCCACGACAGTCTGAGAAGGCAGCAGGTAGAGCCCATGAGGTGTGATACTAAGGTAGGGGCCAGCTGCACATTTCGGTGTTCCCAAGGTAAGATGTGTGTCCTAAGAGAAGTGAAAAATTTGGGCCCCCAAACAGGGACACACAGTTTGACCCATTATATTTTTTAAAGGGCCGGTGGTGTGGGGTGGGAACTCAGAGTCAGGCTACCTGAGTTAAAACCCTGCCCTCCGTCTTCCCTGTGACCTTTAATTTAAGAGTTCTGTGCCTCAGGTTCCTTACCTGTAATAGACATACCTATTCAGGCAGGTTATTAATGCATTTCTAAAGCTGGGAAGAAATGCACCAATAGTTAACAGTGAGATTTGGGGTGATTTAATTTTGCTTTATTTATACTCATACCTGTACAGTGCAAGCTGTTTTAATTCCTGCTCACTGGAAAGTTTCGAAACACTTGGAACCTGTCTGTCTTAGTTACTGACGTATCCCAGCACTGAGCATGGTGCCTGGTGCACTGGACATGTTTGTTGACTGAATAAGTAAACTATCAAAAACAATGCCCGCCCTCTTGGAACACTCATTTGAGTAAAGAATAATTCTACCCAAAGCAATTTTGATAATATGCAGAAATAGAGAAAGAATATGAAGAAGAATGTATGTATATGTATAACTGAATCACTTTGTTGTACAGTAGAAATTAACACAACATTGTAAATCAACTGTACTTAAATAAAATAAATTTTTAAAAAATGAGAGCAGCACAGAAAAAGAAAAGAAAAGAAATAGAGAGCCACAGGAGGGAGGGGACCCATAGCTAAAGGGAAGGGGCAGGCTGCCTGGAAGAGGTGATGTTAGTGGCAAAAGGGGTACGGACGTGACAGCCTTTTGTAGTGTGTCTGCATGGACAGAAGCTAGGTGTGCCACAAGCTCCGCAGGGCACAGCACTAGGGAAGGGTGGACAGGTGGTCCAGCCACAGTTGAGGGCCATGAGCATCTTGCTATAAGTCTGGATTTTGCCTGGGGGCAGTGGGGACCCACGCATGCTCTGGAGCAGGAGAGAGCTAGGATGGAGATGGAGCTTCGGGAAGACTAGCTGGGGAGGCCCAGGGCAGTACCCCTTAGGGTGCCACAATGGTCCATTTGTGAGGTGGTCTGGTCTGGGAGGAGGAGAAGAAAGGGATGACATTTCTGAGAAAGTTGATCAGGAGTCGAACTTCCCACAGAGCAAATGGCCAGCCCAGATGGCTTCACCTGTGACTCTCACATGCATTTAAGGAACAAAGAGTTCCACTCTTACACAAACTCAGAATGTAGAAAAAGGGGGAAATGCCCCAGTCCTTCTGTGAGGCAGTCATAGCCTTGACACCAAAACCTGATAAGGGAAATGGGAAAAAGAAAAAGTACAGGGCAATCTCATGCATGAAATACAGGCAAAAATTCAACGTGAGTAACAAACGGAATCCAGCAATACGTGAAAAGGATAACAACACAGCCAAGGTGGGTTAATCCCAAGAGTGCAAGCAGATTGGTTCAACATTGGTAAACTCAGCATAATCTATTGCTTTAACAGAAAAAAAATGAGAAGTCATACCATCCTCTCTATGGTTGCAGATGAAATTCAAGCTCCATTCATGAGAAAAACTGTTAGCGAACTAGGAATGGAAGGGACTTCCTTGCCCTGATAAAACCCTATAACAAGCATCACATACAGTGCTGAAGCACTGAAAGCTTTCCCTGTGAGACTGAAAACACGACAAAGATGTCCATTGTCCACTTCCAGTATGGTTCAAACTGTCCTGAAGGTCCTGGCTAGAGCAGTAAGGCAAGGAGAAAAAGGGTATAAAGATTCAAAACGAAGAAGCAAAATTGTCCTTATTTAGAGAGGATAGAAAAGTCACAGAACCAACACATAAGTTACTAGGACACAAAGGTTTTAGCAAGGACACAAAGGTTTTAGCAAGGTTGCTGGATATAAAAATCAATGTGCAAACCCCGCCCCCCCCAACCCACCAGTGTTAAAAAAATTCTAGCTAAGACAATTAGAAAATGAAGGAAGAACAACCATTTACAATAACGTCAAATATAAGCCTCTTAAAACACGTACAAGACCTCTTTGGAGAAAATCATAAGACTTGATAATGAGATAAAGAGGCCTCAGTAAATGGTGAGATATACCATGTCCATGGATTGGAAGACTTAACATTATAAAGAGAGCCACTCTCCCCACATGATACATACGTTCAATGCCATCCCAGGTAAAACCCCAATGGGCTGCATCACAAGGCTCTGCACTGGGCTTACCTGCAGGGAGAAGGGAGGATCATGGTCAGGACAGGGCAATGTCTCTGGGGTTCAGCAGTGTTTTTATGGGGGGGGGAACATTTTCAGGCGAAACTGGTCCATTGCTGTTGGCCTTGTAAACTGATGCATCCCTTTGGGGGCAAAATTTGATAATTGTATATATCAAGATCTATGAAAATGTGGAATGCTTTGACTCTGTCATTGCTCTCCTGAGAATAATCCAAAAGAAAAAAAAAAGTAATTTATTCCTTGCCAACGTTATTTTAATCCTGAAAACTGGGAGGAAAAAGCCCCTCAGTATCCAGCCACGTGGCTTGAATTCTGGCCACCTACTAGCTGCTTGACGTCAGGAAAGCCCCCTCTTCTCTGGGTCCGTTTCCTCCTGTGTGGAATGGAGGGAATGGTGTCCAGCCCTCGGAGTGACTGCAAGGCACCTGGCACCCAGCCAACAGCTCCCTGAAGCCTTTCTGGAGTAAGCATGCCCCATGCTCCCGGGAGGTGACTCTCCTGAGGTTGATGCAGCCAGCTAGGCTCGGCTACCAGCCCAAGTGCCCTGGAGACAACGTCCCCATGGCTGCAAAACCCCACCATTCTGCTCTGCTCAGCACTCCCCGACCACCCCCGCTTCCGGCACCCCAGTGCTGTTCTACAAGCCGCTTCAGCTTCCCAAGCACCCACCTCCACACCCCATCCAGAGGCGCCCCGGCCAGGGCCAGCTGCTGCAGCTCACCAGAGTGGATAGCAGCACCTGGCTACAGCACAGCACCTGCTCACACACCTGCTGGCCCTGGGCTAGACCCGGCTTCAGCGCAGCTGCCCGCCTGCCCACCGTCACTCCCGTCTGTCTGGATCAACTGCCATTTCCTGCATTTCCTGTGCTCTGACCGACTTGGCAAAGGCACAGGGCGAAAGGGAGGTGGCCCCCGGCCTCACGAGCTCCTGGGTAAGTTAACGACAAGCCTCCAGGCTCGTGGCCGTCTTCCATGAGGATGGCCTCCACAACCAGCTGATCCCACCACAGAGGCCCCATCTAGGAGCCCCCGCCCTGGTCCTGCTGAGGAGTGCTCCTTGGTCTGCAGTCTCCCCACCCTGGGTCCTGAGCCCCTGGATGCTACTGCAAGTTACAGATAAAAGGCCATGTAGAAACTAGCGAAATGGGCCACGTTGTGACTTTTTTGGGGTATTTTTCACAGATATCACAAAATAAGTCCATTTCAACCCAGAGGGGACTGACTTACCCAAGGTCACATGGAGTTAGCAGAGACAAACAGAATCCAGGTCTCTGATTGTGGGCTAGGGCCCGCCCCGCGCGCCAAGCTAAGGTGCTTTACATACAGAACCTCACCTCATTCTTACAAGTGCCCTGAAAGCCAGGCCTGTTTCCCCACTGTGGCTCAGAGAGGTTAGGTCACCTGTCCAAGGTCACACAGCTAGTAAAGAAGCAAGGGGGGCCCTGTTCTTCCTAGTCAGTGTCCAGCTTGGGTAGCATTTAGGACGCAGCCACAGAAGCAAAGAATTGTCAAGCTGGAGCAGGCAGGCACTGGAGAAGCCCAGCTCATCCACGGTCAAAGCCCAGCAGGACACAGCAGTGAGCGGGAGTCTGTTTGGAGGCGTAGACAAGTTCCTCCGTGCCATGTGGGGACAACAACGGACACCCAGAAGGATGTGCAACCCCCAAAGCAGCAGATGATGATACATATCTGTGGAGAATGTCCCACAGAAAATGAAATAAAATCCAGGGATCCAATCTGACGCAGAGAATGCAGATACAGAATAATGCACAAGGACTAAAAGACTGGTGGTTTCTGACGCTCGATGAAACGTGGAATTCAGAGGAATATCTCCATTTGGATTTGGATTTGCTGTTAATGTTGTATAGCTTTTGATTAGTGTACTTTATGAATACAATGCTATACACATGATTTCATTTGAAAAACCATATTGTATTTGGGTATCTATTAATAGTTTATATTGGGCCCGGGTTTGATCCCTGGTCGGGGAACTAAGATCCCGCCAGCCGCAAGGCACGGACAAAAAAAAAAAAAAAAAGGAAGAAAAAGTTTATACTGTATAGAGAGATTATTTTTTAGTTCAATTTAAAAAAAAGAAAAGAAAAGCACAGCAGATGCGGGGCGCTTCCCACGGCTCACACTTAGTGGCTCCTGTGGCGTTTCCCTCCCCAACCATAAGGTAAGGCGGGGTCAGGCTCCCGTTGCAGGAACCCAGGAGCCCACACAAGCACGCGCTGCTCAGCCTGCTCTCCCCTTGCCTTCACGCCCTTTTGTCCCAGTTAACTCGGAAAGCTTTAAGGTCGTTTGGAAGCCCGACAGTGCAGATTCCCACTGGAAGGGACGGCGGCCTACTGTAGCTCCAGGAAGGCGCCTCCGTCCTGTGTGCCCCACTTGCCTCTCCTGCAAATCCAGGCGGCTTCCTCACCTCACCTGGATCCTGAGGCAGTTGTTCCACTCCAGAAATAGCTCGTATTTGTTTTACAACTTTTGAGCTGATACAGATTCCAGCCTCATTTAAGGCAGAGGAGTTTCTTTGTCCCTGAGGTAGGCCAGAACCTGCCCTGAGGACAGAGCCACACCCATGACCCAGGTCCTGCTAGAATTCCTTGATGGGCTTTGGAATCAGAGATTTGTTAAAACCAACCAGCAACCAGGTTTAAGGGCAGGGGGCCCGGCCAGGTGTTAAACCACCCCCAGGTATATGCAGTGTGTAAAGGATAGGCTGAGTTTAAAGCAGGAAGTGACAGCTAGTTAGTTCTACCCCTTCCCTGACCCATTTTGCATTGGGAATTAGAAAGACAGAGGCTCTGGGAAGTCACTTTAGTCCAGATTCCATATTAAGCACCTCTCTGTACAAGGCCTGGGAAACTAGCTGCTTGCTAACAATGGAAGGAGGAGAGAGAAACAACAGGTACCCAAGGCAGTACAGAACTACACGCCACGATGCTGCAGGGGAAGGGAGAAGGAATAATGGGGAGGGGTTGCTGCCCAGTGCGGATGGTGAGAGACGGCTCTGTCTGGCCAGGCCGCTGTAACACAGTGCCATAGGCTGGGTGGCTTATAGACAACAGATATTTATTTCCCACAGTTCTGGAGGCTGGAAGCCTGAGGTCAGGGTGCCAGCACGGTCGGGTCCCGGCGAGAGGTCTCCTCCTGGCTGCAGATGGCCGTTTTCTCACTGTGTCCTCACAGGGCAGAAGGAGCAGAGGAGCTCTCTGGGGTCCATTAGGGCACTAATCCCATTCACAAGGGCTCCACTCTCATGACCTAATCACCTCCCAAAAGTCCCACCTCTTAATTAATACCATCACATTGGAGACTGGATTTCAACACATGAATTTTGCTCGGGGAAACATTTAGTCCTTAGCAGGCTCTCTCTCTGCAGTGGTTATATTTCTTATTTTATTCATTTATTTATAAAATAAATTTATTTATTTTTGGCTGCGTTGGGTCTTTGTTGCTGCATGTGGGCTTTCTCTAGTTGCGGTGAGCGGGGGCTACTCTTCACTGCAGTGCGGGGGTTTCTCTTGTTGCAGAGCATGGGCTCTAGGTGCGCGGGCTTCAGTAGTAGTTGTGGCTTGTGGGCTCTAGAACGCAGGCTCAGTAGTTGTGGCACACAGGCTTAGTTGCTCCGCGGCATGTGGGATCTTCCTGGACCAGGGCTCGAAATCGTGTCCCCCGCATCGGCAGGCGGATTCTTAACCACTGCACCACCAGGGAACCCCTGCATTGGTTATATTTTAAACCGACAGGGGTTAACACAGGGAATTAATTTACAAAATCACTGGATGGGCTGAAAACAATGGGCCAGAGATCCAGGGATGGCTGAACCACGAACAAGGGCCGAGACCAGGAAGGCCACCACCGGGATTGCCGAATTCAAAGGTGTGCAGCAGGGAATTGACCCAGGGATCAGAAGGCAGGGTGACGGCTGGAGGTACAGCCGTGGATGCGCTGGTGTCTCTGTGATCTTTCTCGCCAGAAAACCAAGTACTGGGAAGCCTTGCACGGAGGGGTGCTCAATATGGGAACTGGACTGGAAGTGATTTCCCTCCAGAGCCTCTGTCTTTCTAATTCCCAACGCAAAACAGCCCTCAGCGTCAGAGAGGGGGTAGAACCAATGAACAAACGAATGAAGGAACGAACTAACTGCACTGCCACCTCCTGCTTTAAATTCAGCCTGTCATTTACACACTGCATATGCCTGTACACGGCAAAGCTGACACTTTATTTCAGCCTTCCAAAATTGAGTATCTGATCGAAGAAACCCAATTTTCACCCAGAACCCCAGCGACCAGGGAGTCTGGGAAGCAGAGCAGGGAAGAAGGTGCCCAGCCCATCTTCCTTCCCAGGAGGCAGAAGGAGAAAAACTCCCCACAGGCCCGACGCTGCTGGTGCCAGGGACTGGATGGGGAGGGAGAAGGCCTGTTCCCAGGTTTTGGTCGGTGCAGTGGGTGGGCGGCGGGGAGAGCGTGGAGCTGGGGGGCCGGAGAGGGCCAGAGTTCAGCTCCCACAGAGCTGAGTCTCTGGGCCTCTTTCCCAGGCCTGTATTTCACAGGGCAGTGGGGAGCTTTTCTGTAGAAGATCATTGATCAGGGGAGAAAAATCAATTAAAGCCCACTGACTGGAAAAGTAACTTGGGCTGGAATTTTTCTAGGGGAAAAGCAGCTCCAAACCATAACTTATCTACTGCTCTATTAATAACACACGAAGCCACAGCCGATAAGCAGAACAAGCGTGAAGCGTATACATTAACTTTATACTGAAGAGGGAGGAGCCAGTGAAGCCGGGGAGGGAAGGATGACGTATGGGGACAGGAAAAGGGAAAGCAACAGAGGAGGAGAGGAAAGCCCGGGAAGAAGCCAGGGAGACAAGGTGCAGAAAGGAGAGAATCAAGAGGAGGGAGAGCTGGGTGCAGAGGGGGAAGCGTTGGGCGACAGGGCCGCAGCCCCACATAGGCAGCGAGAGGCCCGGGTGATGAGAGGCTGACTGTGCCTGTTCTCCCATAAATAAGAACTCTATTTAGTTCACCAGGAATATAAAAATACGCCATGCTTCTGGAAGCAGGCTCCAGCTCCTCTGCCCCGAGTCGCTGACGTAACCCATAACCAGCAGGAAGAGCCGTGATGCGATCCTCAGCCTGCTTCCTAGTGACCCAGATGTGCGCTGCCTGCCTCCTTCCAGCTTATTTCCCGCACTTGCTCAGAGCTCAGTAGATAAGCTTGTTTTCAATTCTTTACATTCTCCCTTGCCTCGCCTAAGGTGACCGTTACTAACTAAAGAGTGGGTACATTCCCGTTCCTTTCTTCGTGCTCATATAACATAAAGATTATCTGTATATCTATATCTGGGGGGGGGTGGGGAGAGGATGGGGACGACGGAGGGGAGAGAGGAGCCGACAACATATACACACAAGCACAACCGCAAGCCTGCTGCCACACGGAACATAAACGGCACACCGATCAGAGAACACAGGTGGATCAAACAGGGAGGGCTTCTGCCCTGCCCGGCTGGAGTGCTGAGGAGGTGGCCTTTGAGGTGGAAGTTGAAGGATCCAGCGGGCAGAGGTGGAGCCTGGGGAGGAAGACATTCCAGAAGGAAGGAAAGGCAGGGAGGGACAAGGCACACCCAGTGTGACCGCAGAGTGACATCTTGCAAAGGAGGAAGGAGTAGGGCTGACAGGAGGCTTGTAAGAGGAGGTTAGGGCCAAAGAGCTGACTTGGGTCTGCCTGGATGGTCAGAGCTCACAGACGATGGCCGTCAACCAGGATGAGCGCGGGAAAGGCCCTTTCAGCTGAACCTACAGCCTGAATGCCTCGCCTAAGTGTCTCACGTGGCTGGACGAAATCAGGTCTAGGGGCTCTGGACTCAAATTCTTCTTTTTTTTTTTGGCCACGCTGCGCAGCTTGCAGGATCTCAGTTCCCCAACCAGGGACTGAACCCAGGCCACGGCAGTGAAAAACATCAAATCCTAACCACTAGGCCACCAGGAAACTCCCCTCTGGGCTCAAATTCCACGACGCCCACCAAGTTAGTGGATTCTAACACTGCCTCTTCCACCTGAAGCAACAGGTTCCCTGAAGGCCGTCTGGTACCCGGTGGGTCTGTTCTTCGCTGACCCCTGGGTGCCTAGCGGGGTGGCTGCCACGTGGGAGCACCTAATCTAGTGACTTGAACTTGCTGCTCTCTCGCTTTCTGTGTAGTTCGCTGGGGAAACTGATGACACCACTACACCTTCTGAGTGCTGCAGGAACACCCAGGGCTGTGGGCACAGTGGGCGGCTGTCCAGGGACGGTCTCAGAGGCGCGGGGCCGACAGGTACTAGGGGAGCATTCTCAGGTGGTAAGAAGTCAAATAACCTGCTCTTTAACTACGAGGGAAGGGGGGAGATAGGTAGAACGCTTGAAAATGGTTAACCACTTCACTACTCTTAGTTTTTTCTTTTTTTTTTTTTTTTTGTGGTACGTGGCCCTCTCACTGCTGTGGCCTCTCCCGTTGCGGAGCACAGGCTCCGGACGCGCAGGCTCAGCGGCCATGGCTCACGGGCCTAGCCGCTCCGCGGCATGTGGGATCTTCCCGGACAGGGGCACGAACCTGCATCCCCTGCATCGGCAGGCGGACTCTCAACCACTGTGCCACCAGGGAAGCCCTACTCTTAGGTTTTTAAATGGGGAGAAAGCTCCCAGCCACCATTCTTCCTTCTGATAGGGAAATGGTACAGTTAGCTGTCTAAAGTATCCAAAAGATCTGATACAAAATGGGAAATGATGGGAAAAAAGCACAAATTTAATATGGATAATTTGGCTTCCACAAGCTTTTCTTCATTTGCTACTTTAAAAAAAAATTATAAAATACTTATTTGTACACCCATGTTCACAGCAGCATTATTCACAACACCTAAAATGTGGAAACAACCCAAGTGTCCGCTGAGGGATGAGTGGATTAGCAAAATGTGATATATACATACGAAGGACCATTATTTGGCCTTAACAAGGAAGGAAATTCTGACATACCTCATGACATGGATGAATACTGAGGATATTTTGTTAAGTGAAATAAGCCAGACAATAAAAGGACAAACACTGCGTGATTTACTTATATGAGTGAGGTACCTAGAAGTCAAATTTACAGAGACAGAAAGTGAATGGTGAGTGTCAGAGGCTGCAGGGAGTGGCAAGTGGGGAGTTACTGTTCGACAGGAACAGAGTTTCAGTTTGACAAGATGAAAAGAGTTCTGGGGATGGACGGTGGTGAGGGATATACAACAATACAAACATACTTAACACCAACGAACTGCACACTTAAACAGGCCTATGATGGTAAATTCTATGTCTTTTACCACAATAAAAAAATCTAAAAGTAAAAATACATGTGTGATAACTGCACACAAATATAAACAAACAAACAAACAAAAACCTACCACATAAACCCCAACTGCTCAAAATCCTAGTTCCCGGAAGCAAACGACACTGTTTTGACATGTTTACTTTCCACTTCTCCTATACCTTTCCCTCAAAGAGTTGGGATTATAATATATACATAAATGTGCTACATTTTTGCTTATTATTGTATCGTAGCATTTCTTTCATATTAAAAACGTTTACGAAATTAAAAATCATTACATGTAAACTCTATCCCGTGGATTCCATATGGACGGACCATAAAATTACCAAGAGACAACCCTTTAGACACGCAGAACGTAACACCCCCTTCAATGTCCCCTCCCCTCCATCCCATTCCCTGGTCTCTCGTTCCCCAAGGGAACGACTTACAGTCTCCCCTGTGGCAGTAGGTCAAGAATGGGCCCCTGCAAGTTCCTCGCACCCCAGGACAAGGGTTTACGTGAGAAGCCCAGTGGGAGCAGTGGGTTCACGGCTCCACAGGGCCTGACCCCTGACTCTGCAATTCCCTTCGCCTTTCCACACAGTCACAAGATAACGCCACAGTCCTCGCCATCACGCCAGTTTCTGGGCAGGAAGGAAGAGGGGCCGTCTTCTCTTGGGGCTTTATCTTCTTATTAGGGAAGGGAAGCCTCTAATGTAACATATGTTTTCCTTAATATTTCACTGGCCAGAACTGGGTCACGTTCTCCCCGACTCCTTTTCACATCCATCACTGGCTAAAGGAAGTAAGACTGCCTTGGGGGGAAAAGAAAGGGACTTCCTGGCGGTCCAGCAGTTAGGACACTGTGCTTCCACTGCTGGGGACCTGGGTTTGATCCCTGCTCGGGGAACGCAGATCCCGCAAGCCATGTGGCGTGGCCCAAAAATAAATTAAAAAAAAAAAAAATTTTTTTAAAAAAGGACTGCCTTCGCTGTTTAGCCAATCATGATTTATCCCGCGAGCTAAGATAGTTCCACCCTCTTCCCGAAGGAGCAGATTTCTACCTGCTACCCGAAGAAAAAACTGGGGCTCTGTAAGGAGGGAGCATTGGATGCTGGGAGAAGAGTGGTCGCTGGCCAGACACCAGAGTGGATGCCACAGGGACCTGATGTATTCTGCTAAACAAATGCACACACGTACATCCGCGTGACATACAGTAACGTGTTCAACCACTCCTCGAGGCTATTTCTAGAAGGGATTTCTGATGTACGACCCCAGCTTACATAAAGGCTATGTGAGAGTCAGCAGCTAACATCGAGCTGGTGGAATAACGTGATGGACGACAGTCAAGACGCCTCCCGTCTCCACAGGCTCCTATGACAGACACAGCCAATAAGATGAAGATCCACATATTACATCTCGTATGTAACAGGTAAGTCACTAAATTTGGATCCAAAGAAAAGCAACGGTTTGAATAGAGGATGGGGAAAGGCGATTTAAAAGCTACATACATGTGAAAGCAAGCAGTGGCTGGTTTGCAGCTCTGAACACTGAAAGGGATGAGTTCCAGTGAACCTTGACACCATGAAGTCACAGCTGAACATGGCCAGGCCCGCTACAGGTGGAAGCCAGAAGCGGACAGACTGTAGTCTTTCATCGAGTAGGCTTTGCATCTAGAATTCAGTGGTTTGGGGAAAAAAAAAAAAAAGGGATGAGTAAGCGTCCAAGGGAAACTACCACTTCATGGCTGGAGAGATGTGTGTGAGCAGATCTATAAAACACCTCTACCTGCCTGTAACACAAGCAGCATTGTTACCTGCTTACCACTGGATTAATACATGAATCAAGGCATTTACTTCGGCAGGAAATGGTCTTTCTATGTGGACTCCCTCTTTGTTGTGGCAGTTGCACTGGGGGTTTGCTTGTAGTAAAACGTTTGCTTTGAGAGGGCTGGAGCAAAGACTGTGTGGGCTTTGTGCAGGTCAAAATAAGACCGTTTCTCCAAAGCACAGTCTCCTTAAAGGGTTTCATTTTTGAAGACACTTTTGAAAAATAATTAGAAATATACACTTTCATGTAGTTTGGGATAAGCAATATTCTTTACTTGTTTCACATTATAAACCAGTTTTCACTGTTTGAATTTCCTAGAATTATGTCTAATTTCCAGACACTTATTTGCTCGCAAACGTGGAAATTCCTACTACTCAAAAAATCTTAAGGACGAGTAAGCTAAATTCAGGGTTCCCAGAGTCTGATTACTTTAAGACTCTGCCACGCTGCTTAGCCCATGAAGCAGCATTTTCCTGTCCCCACCACCCCCATCAAAGTACACCACCATTCATTTAACACTTAGGGCGTTCCAGGCCCTGAGTAACTCAGATGCATGAACAGCTACGAGAAAGCAGAAGAAACATCCCTACCTTCCGGAAGCTTCCAACTCAGGAACTATCTACAAGTAATTAAAGTAAAAGACAGCTAACTGCTTAGCAAGTTGGGAATTTTCCATGCTGCGGGGGAAACGGAAGACCAGGGAGGGCGTTATTTGCAACTGGAGGGTCTAGGACGCCTTGAGGCAGGCTCGGAACTGAGCGTGAGGAAGGCATTCCTTAAAGAACGGGAGTATGAACAAAGGCGGAAAACGAAGGGGCAGATTCACCAACAATGACGCTTCTGTGAGGCGGAACTGCGGGGGTGGGGTGGTGCCGGGAAGCAGCAGGAGGGAGAGTGAAAACCAGGAAGAGGTGAGGGAATTTATTTCGCACCTATTACATGCCAGGAGCATTGTGCGTATTATTTAGATCAAACGTTACAACAATCTTGAATAGTAATATTCTGATTTTACAGATCAAGAAACTGGCCCAGAGGGGGTCTCCTGGTGGCCTAGTGGTAAGGATTCCTGGCTTTCACTGCCGGGGCCCAGGGTCAGTCCCTGGTTGAGGAACTGAGATCCCACCAGCCATGTGGCCCGGCCAAAAAAAAAAGAGTGAGAAATGCGAGTAGAGGGAGGAAAGAGAAGAGGACTGAAAATTGGGGCATTATTCCAAGGTGAGGTTGCCAGACAAAACGCAGGACAGCCAGTTAAATCTGAATTTCAAATAAACAAGGAAGACTTGTTTATCTGAAAAACCAAAAAACAGAAAGAAACTGGCCCAGAGAGTTCAACAAACTCACCTGAGATCACTTAGCTTATAAATAGTGGAGCAAATATTCAAAACCGGGTCTGTCTGATCAGAACTCCTATTTTTTTCCTGCTATGCCATGCTTCCTTTGAGCCCAGCCAAGGATTCGGGACTTCATTCCACGTGCAGCAGGGCTGGAGGACACAGAAGGAGCATCAACGGGCACTTCTGCTCTGACAGGGTGGACGCAGGTCCGGCATTGGGCAGACGAGAAACTCCCTGCCCTCAAAGCATGTGCAGTTTTGTGGATGAGCAGAAACATTAACAGCCGTTTTCATTATAATGTGAGGACAGTGAGAGCAATTTGGTCAGAATGCTATGGAAATTCCCCCCCAAGGAAGGCTTCCTAGAGAGGTCATCTGAGCTGTTTCGGAAGAGGAATAAGGTCGAAGGAGGTGAGAAAGGATCTCCTAGGCAGAGAAAAACAGTCTGAAAACAAAGGTGTGAGCTCTTGTGGTGCATGTATCTGGGAGTAGCGGGAAGGACAGAAAACGAGGCCGGCAGGTTTAGGGATGCCTGGCTGAGGAGCAGCTCCATCCCGAGTTTGCACTGGAGTAACGTGGTCCCATCTGCATGTTAGAAAAACCCAGGAGAGCCTTGGGAACAGAGAGGGCTGGAGGCAGGTAGAGCGGCTGGTCGCCAAAGCTTTAGGTGAGAGTGCGCCAAGGCCTGCACCAAGACAGTGAGAGCAGGAATGGAGAAAAGTTGGTTTGAAAAATATTTAGGAGGACTTGGTGGCTACACACGGGGATTACGGAGCCAGAGGAGTAGATGATTTCCAGATTTCGGCCCCGGGCAACTGGGTGTGACTGGTGAGAGGGTAGGTGCCCGAGAGGAAGAGGGCAAGAAGGTTGTTAGGGAGACCCCGTGGGACACTGAGTGGGGACAGTGGATGTACGTCTAGAGCTCTGTGGAGAATCCAGACTAGAGACAGAAGCTAAGACTGCTCAGCACGCAGGTGGCTGTTAAGGCCACAGGGATGGATGAGGTGACGCAGGACAGCATACAGAAGAGGGCCAAAAGGAGGAAAAGTCAGAAGCGAGAAGATGGACAGCAGAGCTAAGGAAGGAATCCGGGGACCGAGCAGCCGGCCACATGAAGTGCAAGAAAGGATGAGAAAACGAGGTCAGAAAAGCCTCACCTGGGCAGGGCACCACAGCAGGTGAGGACACAGTACCTGCGGCTCAACAGATGGAGCAGAGACTCTCAACACAGACCTGGTCTCAGGAGGCTTCGCTGGGAATGGAAGGAGATGGGCAATGGTTACAAGGAGACACAGGGTCAAGAGACAGCCTTGTTTCTGAAGACCAGAAGAGGGATTTCCCTGGTGGTGCAGTGGTTAAGAATCCACCTGCCAAGGCAGGGGATGAGCCCTGGTCCGGGAGGATCCCACATGCCGCGGAGCAAACTAAGCCTGTGTGCTACAACTATTGAGTCCACGTGCCACAACTACTGAAGCCCGCGCACCCAGAGTCTGTGCTCTGCAACAAGAGAAGCCACCGCAATGAGAAGCCAGCGCACTGCAACAAAGAGTAGCCCCCGCTCGCTGCAACTAGAGAAAGCCCGCGTGCAGCAACGAAGACCCAATGCAGCCAAAAATAAATATATTAAATAATAATAAAGACCAGGAGAGACTTAATCCAAAGAAAAAGAGCCAGGGACAAGAAAAGAGCCAGGGACAGACAAGAGATGACAAGTGATGGCACAGAGCCCGAGAGGAAGAGGAGGAGGGAACACAGGTAGAGACAGGACACAGGCTCATCCAGGAGCGGCCACAAAGGGAGAGCTGGTGTCTGAGGGAATGAATTCTGACCCTTCCAACTTTCTTGAAGTAGGAGGCATTGGAAGTGGGCTACTGCAGTGGGGACGGAGAGAAGGACACAAGCAGATTTCTTATGAACTTTGAGGCAAGTAATTTAAAGAATCTGCTGAGCAAAATGGTGGAGGGGGGCTGAGTCAGGACAAGTAAAAAGAAATGTCAAGTGACATCACTTAGGTGATGCCGGGGACCATAAGTCACTGCAGAACTCTACATACACAAGTGGCGTTTCTTCCAGTAGATGCCAGGATCTCAGAAGTATACAGACAAAAGTGATACAGACAAAAGGGTGACGTTTTATCAGCCATAAGCAGTGCGGGAAGCTGAGGATGCTGGTAATCGATTGTGGAGTTCTGGTCTGGGAAGGAAAGAGAGATTAGAAAATTGAAGGTTTGAGGCTGAAATAAAGGGATAACAGGAAAGACGGTGTGAGAGCTGGAGAGGATAGGAGATTGGGAGTTTAATGTTCCAAATGTGGGACTTCCCTGGCGGTCCAGTGGTTAAGACTCTGTGCTCCCAATGCAGGGGGCATGGGTTCGATCCCTGGTTAGGGAACTAAGATCCCGCATGTTGCACAGCGCAGCCAAAAACAAACAAAAAGAGATTCCAAATATGGCACTGCTCCTAGGAATGACAAGGACCAGGATATGGCAGCCGAAGAGGTGGGAATGAAGGTAGCTGGAGTTTTGGAAGCCAACGTAAAGAGGCTGCAGTGACTCAGATGACTCAGGGGCTGGTATGGCCTAGGTTTGAGAGAAAGATATTACACAAGTTTAAGCGCCAGGTCTTCGATGAGCACGGGAGACAGTGAGGTGATGATAGAGAGGGGCATTGTGGGGTGATGGCTTTAGCCTCCAACCATGTCAGTCGGCACTGCCTTTGGTATGATTTGGTCAGTCACTAGGAAAAGATCCAGGCGATCCACGATCGCATTCTCGCTGCAATGACACCGCTGTTTACTCAAAACAGTGCAAGGACACTCCCAATCCACCCCTCGGGGAATAAGGGGATGGCATGGTTTAGAATATGATAGTTCTTCCTTTGCATCCACCCTTTAAATCCCCCAATTAAAACTGTACACAAGGGCTAAGGAAGTTTGTTGGCAACCCTGTACTGGGACGTGGAGAGAGGAGACCGATGCTCATCCTCTTCTGTCTGCCACCTCTGGACTGCTGTTTCCCTGAGTGGCAGCTGTTGACCCCTCCGTGACGACGATACCCTTGCCAAGTCTTCCTCGGTCTACCCTTTCCAAAGCACCTCTGTGTCACAAGGGGAAAACTGACCAGTAAGACACGAGCAGCTGGATCCCAATGTCGACCCACTTCCAAAAAGAGCTCCAGTGTTGAGAAGTTGAGTTCTGATTGACACAGAAAACACAAAAGCAGTAGTTTAGCCTACTTTTAGTAGACAGTAATCCACCTAGCTCGGGGAGATTCAAAACTTATCCCTGATATGACAAATCTCTTTAAGAAAAGTCTGGCTAGCAAATGAATTCTTATCTGCTCTAAGAAACCAAGTAAGCACTGGGTCCAGCCTATAAGGATGAGCCCTGAAACCAGCACAGAAACTGAGAGGTGAGTGGCAGAGGCTAGCTCACCTGGAGCGAGATGGTAAGAAGGAAATATAATCAGTCCTGGGAAGCATCAAGCCTTCACACGGTTTACTTACCGCCACAGCGGATTCCTATAAGCCTAAAGACTGGCACCGTTAGGCCCGTTTTGAAGCCGAGGAAATGAAGACCCGAGAGGCTACAAGACCTTGTGGATGTCACCTGGATGACAAAGGGCACAGCCAGGCCCCGACCTGTTTGGACGGCACTGCTCTGCTGCTGCCACTCATCAGTTTTGCCTCCCTAAGTACCTTTGTAGCTGGTCTACCTTCCAAGGCCTGGAACTCCAAGACCATTTCCATTATTAATCCCCAAGTTCAAGTGGGACTCTGAACAAGGAATGGCTCATAAAAAACGAAAACGAAAAAAAAAAAAAAAAAAAAGGACATGATGTCAGTAACCAAGTACTGAGAAAACCTCAGGCATCTCAGTAGCAGTTTTGGTGGATTAATTTGCTCATTTGATGAGTTTCTGAGGCAAAAATAGCCCTTTTACACTGAGTGTTGTGGGCTTATCGCAAATATTTACAAATTTATCACTTAATTTATTTTATCTACTTTCTTTTCACATAGAAATTAACATTTCAGAAAAAAAAAAAAAAAGCTGGTTTGCAGCCAAGCACTGGCCTTGGCACTTGGTGGTTTATTTAACTCTCAAGTCCCAGGTGAAATGTCCCCTCCTCAGGAAGGCCTTTATCTGATTAGCTTGGCCTAGGTCCACTTGTCCCCAGACTCTCCACTTCTTGTCAGGACTGCCAAGTGGAAGTGAGATCGGTATCTCTGAGCTCTCTGGTCATAGCCTGTCTCCCGTCTGGGCGCATTGTTTGGTTAACGGCAGTATTCTCCAGCCTCGAAGAGCAGGTGCTTGACAAACAGGGATGAACAGCTGGGCTCACCTAATCCGCCCGTCACTCCTCTTTAGCAAACGGAGAAAATCCCTAACAGAGGCTGCGTGTCCAGCCCACTCGCACAGAGCTCCAGCACTGACCTGCCTCACACACCGATGCAGGAGTGGCTCGGCTTCCTGTATTTCTGCGCTGCAGTAAGCATGCCGTGAAACAAGGTACCGCGGATTGAGACAGAACTTGCCATTCATTCTGTTCAATCACACGGGTGACATTCATTTGGATGGGCAGGTGGCAGGAGCAACTGCAGTACAAAGAAGCTGATTTAGCTTCTACTTTGGAGGGGCACACAACGAGCGAAGTAGAGAAAAACAAGGCGAATTTATCACTACTGATTTCAACTTTCCTTAGACTTATGGGCAATGACCAGATTCATCTACTGTACTAAACCACTTAGCCTCAGAAAAAGAGTCTAAGACCCTATAAAAGCGAAGGACATAAAACGTTGCAGAAATGGTGCTAGCTTTACAGACTTGTATGGTTAAGGTATTTCACCACAATTTAAGCTCCAAATCTAATGTATGCATTGATTTGGGGGGAAGGGAGGAGTATCCCCTGAATAGCCCAGGTTTCAAAAATTCCACAATCAAGAAATAGTTTAGATGATTAGGAAAATGTGTACACACCTATGGTCAATTAACTTGTATTGATCCAAACCAGGGGTAACTAATTTAGATGCAGAAACACAAATTTTCATCCTGATTTTTCTACATGTTTTATTGGAAACTCGGCATGGATCTGGAACAGGGTCCGACCAGCAAATGTAAAAAGACTTCTAGCCTAACAAAAGGCAAAGCTCTAGCTGCAGCCCCATCACTACGCTGCAATGTGACCTTCAGCAGCTCCTCTCTCAGCTGGTTTCCTTAACTGCAAAATAGAGACTGGGCTAATATTCTCCATACAGTAACCGATGCACAGCACCAACTACCTGCTAGAAGTAACTCCAAAAGAACTAGACATTAGAACTAACCAAAAAGCAATTTCATGAGACAGCCAAACTAGTTTGCGGTAAGGGAAATTACTTAGCATGAGTTCACTGCCTGAATCGTTTCCGATCTGTTAGAAATAAAAATAAGGTAGAATCAGATTTCATCGCTAGCCTCCCTATAATTAATAAATGAGAAGATACTCTGAAAAAACGAGAGAAAGAGATACTAGGTGTCTCTCAATTCACATCCTTTATTCTTCCACCCACTCCCACCTTCTCCCCTCCTCTCCACGCATGTCCCTTCCTAAACCACATGGTCTTAAAGCTGAGTTGGAAATTTAATGGAGGTTTCCGGAAAGGAACCATTAGGAATGAGGGAGGAGAGAAGCCATCCAAAGAGCTGTGGGTAACAGTCCACACCTTTGTCCTGTGCTGTCCTGTCAAGGGACACACTCCTTGCAGGATATGTGTCACGTCTCCTCAGCCATTAGTGAGCTGTGACTTCTCAAAGATTCTAGAAACTTTACACAACTCAGGATTCTTCCAACCTTCTACTTTCTTCTATAGTTGTTGACATTCATTTCCACGGTGGACTGGAAGTCATTGGAGCTTTTTTTTTTTTTCTTTTTTTGCGGTACGTGGGCCTCTCACTGTTGTGGCCTCTCCCGTTGCGGAACAACAGGCTCCGGACGCGCAGGCTCAGCGGCCATGGCTCACGGGCGCAGCCGCTTCGCGGCATGTGGGATCTTCCCGGACCGGGGCACGAACCCGTGTCCCCTGCATCGGCAGGCGGACTCTCAACCACTGCGCCACAAGGGAAGCCCTCGTTGGAGCTTTTGAGACACCTAAAATGGCCGAGCACTTTCACACAGAAGTCCTCTCTGTCATGGTGCCTTCATTTTTTGATGAACCGACCAACCAACCATCATTCCATGTACAAGGCATTAGGCTGTAGACGGACCCAGCCGTGGTCTTTGCCCTCAGTTGGAAGGATGAAAGCACGCAAACATGGCTGTAAAATACCCAGTTTAATTAAGTGGGGTCAGTCAATTTCCTTGCTGCCAAGACAAAAGGACTCTAGAAGTTCCGAGGGAAGGTTCATTGGCCCAGTTTACTCTGCCCAAACAGAACAGGATAAAAGCAGTGAAATTATCCCTACCTTTAGAGGCCCATGGCTCTGGAACTGCACTTTAACCTGTCCTTTTAAATGGATTTTCACCTTTAGCAGCAAACACAAGCAAGCTAGAGCAAATACAGCACCGTGTCTTTGCATGCCTATTCATAAGGTACTCCACAGCTAAAGAACACAAGACGAGAATCTCTCCCACCATGGAAAACTCAAGACCTATCTAACAGGTCACCTGCTCTGGGGCAATTTTTAAAAGCTCTTCATGCAGCAGGTGAATAGCTGGACCGTCTCAGTGCTTTCTCCCACCTACTACCCTTCCTGACAGATAAACCCTTTTCAGCTTTCTCCACTTGACTGTGAAGTCTGTAGACCTATGACTCAGGAGCTAGGCTGCCTAACTGGGTACTTCCCCCATTTCTCTTGTATCTATGGGGAAGCATCAACTACTTGCAAAGACATCCTCCCATCAATTACTAGAGAGTGGAGAAAGTGAAATTAATTAAGCCACACAAAAATTCTCCCACAATTCGTTTTCATTTGTGAAATATTTATGCAGAATTTATAAGCTACGAAGCCAGAAATGACTTATTTCAACAGACTTGACTTTGTCAAACTGTGTGGGTGTAGCACTCCAATGGGAATTACTCAGAATTTAAAACTCAAAGAGACAATGATCTAATTTTTCACTCCCTATACCAACATCCTCAAATATCAAGTCCAATGCCGTTGAAAAATAAGCACGGACTAAACGAGATTGACAAAGTCACTTTTTAATCAGAACACACAAACCTCTTTCTCTAAAGGTTCTCAAGAAAGACACCTGCTTGCTTTAATAAGTTGGATCTAAGATTAATGTATATATTACAGTTCAGAATAATCACGGTGTTCACCTGCAAGAACACTGTTCCAAAAGACAAGGCTAAACGTTGTGAATATACACGTTTGAGAAATGCACTCAGCCGTTAAATTGGCCAAACGGGTACAACAAAGACACACCTTCCCAGCTTCTCACTTTCACATGATTTTCTTTCTTAAAAACCAGTTTTTATTTCTGTTGCTTCAAACTCAAAGTCAGGTCGACCAAAACAATGAATAAGGGCAAAACCACTTCACCGCAGCTATTCAGGAAGGGTTAATTGCTGCTAATTCGTGCCAGAAAAAATATAGGCTCTGCTGCAGGTATTAAAGAGAACAGTGCGGGAAAATTGTGGAATTTTCAACGAGGAAACAAATGCAAAGCCTGGTGGGCATTAGGAGGAGCGTCTATGCAAGTGAGAAAAAGGTGAAGACGGTGGTCGAGGGAAACAATGATTGGCTGGAGAGCGAAGAAAGGGAAGCTCAGAAGGAAATTTTCGAAAGCCACAGAAAGCCAAGCTACCGGACCAGCGGCCGGGACCCTGCTGTTCTTAAGACCTATGGGGAAGCAGGCACCCAACGGCTTCGTCTCAGGTTTCCGCGGGTCACAAAAGGATAACGGACATCCTCCCAACGGTGGACCTGGGGGCTCCGCGCGCCGCTTCCGCCCGCCCCGCCCCGCGTGCAGCCCACCTGCGCTCAGCCCCGGACCCAGCGGGGACGGGGCGCTCGCGGCGATATGTGCCGACCCGCGGCCGCCGGCGGACGTTTCCCTCCGCTGCCCGCCCGCCCACCCTCCTTTGTTCGCCTGGCCCTCCTCCCTCACTCGGCCGCCATCGCCCGCCCGAAGCTAGGCGTCAAGAGCGAGCGCCGCCCGACATGAAAAAGGAGGCACAAGGGTTTCTCGTCAAAGCAGACTTTATTGGGGCGCCGGGACCGCCCCGCGCGCGCCGCCCGCTCCCCCTCGCGGCCCCCGGGCCGCCCACCGGCCGGGACCCTGCGCTCGGCCGGCCCCGCCCTGCCCCGCAGGCCCCCTCCCCCGCGGCGCCGGGGGCCGCGCGGACGGCTCACCGGCTCCAAGGCGGCGGCTGCAGCGTCGACGCCCCGCTCCCGAGTGCGGCCCGGGCCCGGGGCGGCGGGCTCCGCAGCTGTGGCACCGCGAAGGGCGGGGGCCGCGCGACTCGCGGCGGCGGCGGTGGCGGCGGCGCGCTGACGTCACGCGCAGCGGCCAGCCAGCGCGCGCGGAGGCCGTCCCGGCGGCCCCAATCCGGGAGGAGCCCGGGTTGAGTGGGCTGGGCCGCGGCGGCGAACGGGCAGATCGATTGGCAGAGGAGGAGGAGCGAGAGGGCGAGCAGGCAAGTAGGAGCGAGGCGGGGCGGGCCGAGGCTGCACGGAAGTCTCGCGAGGCCGAGCTTGAGCGGAGTGTGGCGGCGGCGGCGGCGGCGAGATCTGGGCTCGGGGTGAGGAGTTGGTATTTGTGTGGAAGGAGGCGGAGGCGCAGGAGGAAGGGGAAAGCGGAGCGCCAGCCCGGAGGGCGGGAGGAGGCGCGGCCAAAGCGGGCGGCCGAGGCGCGGCGGGGCGCCGGGGCGAGCAGCGGCCGAGCGAGCGCGGGGCGCACCGAGGCGAGGAGGCGGGGAAGCCCGCCGCCGCCGCCGCCGCGCCCGCCCCTTCCCCCCGCCGCCCGCCCCCTCTCCCCCCGCCCGCCCGCCGCCTTCCTCCCTCTGCCTTCCTTCCCCACGGCCGGCTGCCTCCTCGCCCGCCTGCCCGCAGCCCCGGAGCTGAGGCCGCCGCGGCCGTGGCGGCCGAGCCCTCAGTCATGGCCTCGGGCGACACCCTCTACATCGCCACGGACGGCTCGGAGATGCCGGCCGAGATCGTGGAGCTGCACGAGATCGAGGTGGAGACCATCCCGGTGGAGACCATCGAGACCACGGTGGTGGGCGAGGAGGAGGAGGAGGACGACGACGACGAGGACGGCGGCGGCGGCGACCACGGCGGCGGGGGCGGCCACGGGCACGCGGGCGGCCACCACCACCACCACCACCACCATCACCACCCGCCCATGATCGCGCTGCAGCCGCTCGTCACCGACGACCCGACCCAGGTGCACCACCACCAGGAGGTGATCCTGGTGCAGACGCGCGAGGAGGTGGTGGGCGGCGACGACTCGGACGGGCTGCGCGCCGAGGACGGCTTCGAGGACCAGATCCTCATCCCGGTGCCCGCGCCTGCCGGCGGCGACGACGACTACATTGAGCAGACGCTGGTCACCGTGGCGGCGGCGGGCAAGAGCGGCGGCGGCGGCTCGTCGTCGTCGGGCGGCGGCCGCGTCAAGAAGGGCGGCGGCAAGAAGAGCGGCAAGAAGGGCTACCTCGGCGGCGGGGCCGGGGCGGCGGGCGGCGCGGACGCGGGCAACAAGAAGTGGGAGCAGAAGCAGGTGCAGATCAAGACCCTGGAGGGCGAGTTCTCGGTCACCATGTGGTCCTCAGGTGAGCGCCGGCGCGCGCCGGCCCCCGGGATGTTTTTGTTTTGAAGGGAAGCCATGTTTTATGTGTGTGATGGGCGCCGCCATCTTCTTCGCGGGGCAAGTATGGCGGCCCCAAAAGATGGCGGGCCGCGGCGGGGGCGGCGGGCGGCGGCGCGGCGAAGATGGCGGCGGAGGCGCGGCGCCGCCCGCTAGGCCGCAATGGCGTAGTTTGCTCGGGCGGGGCGGGGCGGGGCGGGGCGTGCTCGGCCAACAGCCGGCCCAGGGCCCGTTGTTCGCGGCCCCCGGCCGGCCGGCCGCGAGGCCGTCTCCCCGCGAGGCCCGGGGGTGCGGGAGGGCGTTGGCGGGGCTGCGCGGCCTGGACCTCGCGCCCGGGCTGGGCCGCCGCCTTTCCCCGGCCTTCCTCTGGGGGGCGTCGCTGTCCCGGCTCCGCCCCCGCCCCTACCCGGAGCCTCAACTGATCCCGGGAGGCGCCTTCCGAGGGGGGCGGGGGCGCCCGCCCGGCCCTCCTCTCGCCCGCCCCGCGTGCAGGCCGGATCCTGCCCGCGGCCGCGCTCGCCTTGCCCGCCTCGGCGGGGCGGGACTTGGGCGGCACGTCGAGCTCGCGTGTGTGCGGGCTCGGCGTCGGCGGGGCCTGTCACCGCGCTGCGGCGAGGGCCTTGCCTCTGCTCCCCCCGCGGCGCCTAGCGAGAGGGGCCGCGGGTTTTTGCAGATTGTTCTCAGTCCTGGGCGTTTGGGGGAGTTTTCTTTCTCTTCTTAAGTATTTGGCTCTTTGCAGGAAGGCTGGTTAGTTACACAGCTAGGAACGTTTGCCACTAAATTGATCAAATCGAGTAAAGCTGCCAGATGCTTTTTACTTGACAGAAAACTCCTTATTTTTCCCGTGAAAAGAAGGATTGTGGAAAGGGTCTTTCTACTGTTTTAGTACTGCTTTGAAGGAGGGCCAGAAAAAATATCTGGGGCAGAAAAGCCTTATCTGCATATGTAAATTTTCTTGTTTTTACTTCGTAACTGGTGTTTTCAAGTCCTTATCCTATTATTTTATCCACAGGCTATCTTGTTAAATTGTTGGAATAGTAAATAGAGTGAGAATAATCCTACCATAACTAGTTAACCTAGTACCTGTGATAATTAGATTTAAGTGGTAGAATCCTTTACGCCATAGTTACTCCAGCGCTGTCTTAATAAATTCTCACAGTTGGAGCCTCAAAATGCGGTGAACGTTGAGTATTGAAGCGTTGTTAACATTCTCAGGAACGAATGAAATAGGCGAAAAGTCTGGACTGAGAAGCTGGTCTGGTTGTATCGTATCTATCTATCTACCCCAGGCGGAGGTAACTAAAGCTGGATGGATCTGTGACTCAGGACTGAGCGAAGGAGCGGAGGTTCTGTCAAAATGTAATAGCAAGTGCTAACAGCGCTGCTGTTCTGGATTTCGGAGGGCCTGGTAGAACTGTCAGTACTTTGAGTTTAGCGGGGGCTATAGGTTTCAATGAAACATATATTTGAGTACTTAAAAGGTTATCAAAAGATCCTTTCTGTATGCATTCTGGTAGCGCAGAATGATTGCACAGTGATCATGTTGGAACTAAAAGCCATGTTTTCCCATTATTAATCGGAATGGAATAAGAGAGGGGGTGTTGGTTATTGATGAGTTTGCTGAATTCGGGTATCGTTTGAAATTTTTTAATTTTTTAATTTTTTATTTTTTTTGCGGTACGCGGGTCTCTTACTGTTGTGGCCTCTCCCGTTGCGGAGCACAGGCTCCGGACGCGCAGGCTCAGCGGCCATGGCTCACGGGCCCAGCCGCTCCGCGGCATGTGGGATCTTCCCGGACCGGGGCACGAACCCGTGTCCCCTGCATCGGCAGGCGGACTCTCAACCACTGCGCCACCAGGGAAGCCCAGGGTATTTTATATATTCTGCATTTGATCTTATCAAATTGTTAATCCACTTCTCCATACTCAGAAAACTTGGTGATGTAGGCTTTACTTGAAGTACATATCAGGTTAGCTTAAAAGTCATTATTTTCTCTGTGCAGGTGGTTGCTGCAGGGTTGTACAGTTTAGGGGTATTGTAATGTCCATTTCTTTAAATTGTTATCTTGGCGTGTATGGTTGGTATCTTTTGAATGGAACAGCAGAAAGGGAATCTAGTAGTTCTGTAGTAGAGTAGTTACAGATCTGAAAGAGTGCCTAGAGATCCGCTGTTTTTCTTTTCTTTTTATTGACATAATTCCCACGTGCACAGTTCGGTGGTTTTTAGTGTATTCACCAGTTTGTGCAATCATCACCACTATCTAATTCCAGAACATTTTTATCATCCCAGAAAGAAACCCCATAACTGTTATTCCCCACCCCCACCCCCAGCCCTTGGCAACCACTATCTCACTTTTTCCCTGGATTTGCCTATTCTGGACATTTCGTTTGCATGGAATCATATAATATGTTGCCTTTTGTGTCTGGCTTAGTCTGTTTTCAAGATTTCATCCAAGTTGTAGAATGTGCTTCATTCCTTTTTACGGCTGAGTAATACGCCATTGTAGAGAGAAAACAGCAGGAGCTGCTTATTTTTGCAGATGAGAAAAGTAAGGTCTAGTTAAGGCTGAATATGTTTTAATATTTAATCACGGTTTAACTGTGTTTTGAATAGTTTTAATCCTTTGCTTTAAGGCTCGTGTTTGTTTTTGCTTTTTTTCCCTGGCATGTAATTAATGAACATTTCATTGTTGCCAGATTTAGGGCATAGTATTATGTATTTTTTTTTCCCCTAGATGTTCATCACTATAGTTTGGGAGCGACATCCTCTTTTGTAGAACTTACTAAAAACTAAACCAGTTAACTAAATCACTGGGTCGAGTAGGAAAGCTAACAATAAGAGCTGAGTATTTAAAACATTTAGTTTTGAGAGAACCCTAAGAAGCCTTTCAAATCTTGAGGTTTCAGGTAGTTAGAATTCGTGATCTTCACTCTAGGTTGTTGGTATTTTAACTGTCTTCGGTTAGACCAAATATAGAAGTGCTTTGTGCTAGATCGAGTAAAACATCTCAGAGCAGAAAGCCATTGACATCAGAATCAGCAAATTGAAAGAAAGTCAAAAAGTATTAAATTTTTTCTCACTTTCATATATTCAGAAGGTTCAGGTTTGCCAAAAATTACTAATCCTGACCATTCCATTCACTATTTTTTCCTTTTTTACCATGCTCTTTAACACTAAGGAGAGATGCCATAAATGTAAATTCCCATGGAGCCAAGCCCAAGAAACCCTCCAAAGTAATCATGTCAACCCCATGACCTACATAGGGCAGCCTAAGTCATAGAGCCCAATGCCTAACCTGGTAGCTCTGGAAGCCTGGCTTACTGATAAGCCTCGGTGCTGTCAGATTGCATCTCCCGGTTATTAACCCTCCCTCCCCATCACCCCCAGTCAACAGCTGTCTCCCCCAGTAGGAAAAGAAAAATCCGTGTCGGAAGAGGCCCCAGCTCCTGACCTACCTACAACTAGCATTTTAGGCTTTTGGAAGAGAATGAATAATAATTTTTTAAAGTATGCCAGACTCCTGGGTTGATATTTACAAAAAGCTTTTCTATTTGTTTTGATGCCTGCTTTAGTAAGATCAGTTTTATTTATTTATTTATTTATCTAAAAAATTATTTTGGCTGCGTTGGGTCTTCGTTGCTGCGCGCAGGCTTTCTCTAGTTGCAGTGAGCGCGGGCTTCTCATTGTGGTGGCTTCTCATTGCGGAGCACGGGCTCTAGGCGCTCGGGCTTCAGTAGTTGTGGCACGCGGGCTCAGTAGTTGTGGCGCACGGGCCTAGTTGCTCCACGGCATGTGGGATCTTCCCTGACCTGGGATTGAACCTATGTCCCCTGCATTGGCAGGCAGATTCTAAACCACTGCGCCACCGGGGAAGTCCGATCAGTTTGTTTTGAGGCTGGGAAATTCAGGGCCCACAACAGGTTATTAGCAAAAACAATTATCAAGAACGAACATTTCCTAAGATCTACATTCTTTTGTCATCTCATGACCTTCTCTTTCTAGGTGACCAATTTATAAACTGCTCTCACTACTTCCCATGGGAAGAGTGAATAAAAGTGAAAACTTTTTATAATTTTTAAATCTGAACATTTACCAGTGAGTTGTGTCCTATCGTATTATTGGATAAACACGCAAACATTGTATTTTCAAAATTTGGCATCAGAAACACTACCTGGATGTTGAAGAAAACATTCATGTCATTACTGTTAGCAGACTATTAGGAAGATGTGGGCAGGTCTTGGAAGTTAGTCGACTCTGTTGTGTAAGGTTGTGCCTTCCTATTTATGGTGGACTTCACAGGTCAGGAGAGGAGCCATTTTCTAGTCCTAGGTGTCTTGTGTTAGTTGGTCCCATTCTGTTTAACTTTATGATTAATTATCAGTAACAGCAAGCCCAGTGGTTTCTGGGAATCTTATAGTAGCAACATCAAATTTCCCTTTAGAGGGCACTGACCAGAGGTCTGACCTTGGCATATCTTAACTTCTGACCTTGGGATCTTTGTAAAATGACTTGTTTGAGTAGGAGGACCCCAAAAGGCATTTTTCATTTCCTTTACAGCAAAGAAATTCTACTCCTTTATGAATTCTTATGTGACAAAAGGAAGCAGTAAACTCAATTTCTTAAAGAAAACTACCCAATTTTAACATGATCTGGTGAGATAATAGGAACTCTCTTGAGTAAAATTCATAGTAACTATTCAGTTACTTTAGTCTTACAGTGTGGTTTCAGATATGAATAAACATTAATGTAAATGGTTGTGATGGGCTCTTTTCTTTCTTGTGTAAGTTATTCCCCTCAAATATAAGAGCTGAGGGGCAGGGAAAGAGGCACTGTTGTGCTGGAGGCTGTTCTGTGGTGTCTGGACCCTGTCTCCTCTCCTAGGAGAGCCATAAACTTCAGGTAGAATTTCTAGCGTCTCACAGTATCACACTCTTAAAAACACTCCAAAGTGTCTTTCTCCTTTTACAGTTCTCAACTCTGCTCCCTTCTTTCCCCTTTTTGTCTTCTAGATTTTAAGCACCCCAAAAAAATAGAAGCTGCTGCCATGACTCCAAATTGAGAGTTGGTTTTTAATTTTTTATTTTGTTGATAACTCACTTGTAATTTGCAGTAATACATATGGTTATTGTACTAACTACTGTTTTATAGATTCTTGACAAGGATTGAATACAAACTGCTGGATTTTACTTCTGGGGATCTGACTGGATCACACACACACTGTTCCTTTCTGAATTAGATTCTAAGGCTTAAATTATGTGAATTCACTCCCTTGCATAAAAATCCCTCAAGCACAACAGTGAGGATATACTTGATACCACTGAACTGTAAATTTAAAAATGGTTATCAGAATGGTAAATTTTATGTTTTATATCTGCACACACACACACATCATCATCATCATCATCATCATCCCAGAGACATATCATTGCATTCAGTAAAATCCAGGCTTCTCATAAGCCACCAGCCACACGTGATGTGGCCCTGCTTCCTCCCTGACTTCCTTCCTTGTCCCTATGCTCCCATTATGCTCCAGCCTTCCCGGCCTTCTTTGGGTTTCTTGAACTTGTTTCTTTGGACTTATTCTTACCTCTGCTTCCAATGCTCTGACCTCAGATGTTCACCTTCTTAGTGCCATCTGTTTTTCAAGTCTCAGCTCTAAGAGGCCTACGCTTTCATCCTTTCAAATTAGCACCCCCCTCGCCATCGTTCTCTCTCAACCCTGTTTTTCTTTGTAGCACCGTCTGAAATTGTCTTGCTTTTATCTTCTAACTTGCTGCTTGTCTGTCTACTTCCTCTAGAGTATAAGTCCTGGGCTGTAACCCTGCAGCCTTACGATGGTACAAGGCACATAGAAGATTCTCAGTAAATAACTTAGTGAATGAGTGCATGGAATTGTGCTATAAGGCAGAATCCTAGTCTAGAGTCCAAAATACCACTCTTACCTGTTACTACTTTCAGAAAAGGAGTAGTGAGTGTGGGGGAGAGGGTGGAGAAGCATTCCTTTTTTAGAAAAAGCATGGACTTTAGTCAGTGCTAGATCCAAATCCTGGATCTACCGCTTTGCCTCTGTAGATACACTACTTGGCATTTCTCCCCTGCCCCGGCCGCGCCATGCAGCATGTGGGATCTTAGTTCCCCGCCCAGAGGTCGAACCCTCACCCCCTGCACTGGAAGCGTGGAGTCTTAACCACTGGACCACCAGGGAAGTCCCACTACTTGGCATTTCTGAGGCTTGATTTCTTCAACCAAAAACTTGAGGTTAATACCATAAAAGTTTTGTTTGAATTGAGGAATGTGACAGTTGCTGGCATGAAACAGGTACTCAGTAAATGATAGTATCCTTTCCTAAGGTCTCTGTTAGTGGGGAAAAGTGGAAACAGCCTATGTCTGATTTTTGTCTGTTGCTTAACAATGAATCTCAAGTATTAGCTCCCCCCCATTTTGGTGAAGGTTTGGCTTCATGGCGGTGGTGAGTATATAATGTCATTTTGGTCAAAAGTTACCTAGAATGGTCAGACCAAAGTTAATGGCCTAAGATGGAAGGTGTGGAGAAACAAAATCTAGCCAACCCACAAATAAATAAATAGGGAAGTAGGTAAAAAAATATGTAAATTGGTGAAAATCAGGATCACAGAAAAAAAGGAAGCATTAGGGTCAACCCTAATGAGCTTCCTGGCAATCAAGATAAACAAGGAAATTATACTACTGTTAGCTGATTCTAAGATAGAAAAGCTTCTAAGGGAATCAAACTTTTCTTAGGACTGAATTCTAAAATAAACTGTTTTCTATATACGGGGCCCACTGAGTGATAGCAGTGCACAGATTCCAGCTAGTATAGTGTCAGATTTCATGCAGTGTCTTGGAGCAGCCGAAAGACTTAAATGTAACCTAATTGAAGGTGATTCTTTACTTGGCTTACTATAGTTTTTAAAAGTTCAACATTCTTTAAAAACCATAAGCGTAGGACCTACTCTTCCCCTTAGGCCCAGGAGGGAGGGCAAAGTGGAATAAAGGTTTTTTGTTTGTTTATTTTTTGGAATAAAGGTGTTTTTGCACACCTCTTTTCCAGACACCATGGTTCCCATTTAATGTGTTACCTTGTTTCAGCCTTATATATGATAGGTGGTCTACCCTTTAATAAGTAAGGAGACCAAAGAAGGGTCAGTGATAGCAATGAGAGGCCTCTTGAAGGAAAGAGATCTTGATCTGGGCTTTGGAAAGCCCAGGTGGGGGATGAGAGGTGGGCAGGAAGGGAAGGAGCGTTGTGTTTATTCACATACCTTTTATCAGACACTGAATAACATTGCAAGCAAACCAGTTTGGTGGGAGCATGGAGGGCATGTGAAGCTCCACTTATGAACCTGTTTTCTAGGCCTGTGGAGTGCTCCCAGCCTTTACATTTAGTTTAGTTCCTTAGTCATTTCTTTTTGACTGTAAATGTTTTGAGTCTCTTTGCTTTGCCTCTCAAATGACTGAGAGCTTTGGTAACTTAGAAACTGAATAGCTAAGAGACAGGGACTTATTTATGTACCTTTTTAACCTTTTGAATAGTTCCATGTACAGAAAAAAGAATGTTTTTAAAATGTAAATGAATAGATTGTCCTGCTGAAACAACTCAAAGTGTGCCACCCCATTGCTGGATGGTATTGGCTAGAGTTTGTTTTTCCAACACCTTCCATCTTAGGCCTGGTTGTTGTAGGTCATTTGCCTCTAGCCATAGTATTAGTGAGCACGGGAATCATCTAATCCACGCTTTTGACTAGAAGTTTTCTCAATATTACGTTTTTCCTACCACCCTACTTCTTTGAATCAATGACTTGTTTTCTCAGTTTTTTCCAAACAGGAATTCTGATATTTGGTTTTCATTTGCACTGCCCAGTTGTGTTGTATAATCACAATTATAAGTTTAAGTCACACTGATTATAGAAACTGATTTTTTTGTTTGTTTTGGAGTATAGTTGATTTACTGTGTTACGTTAGTTTCAAGACTATAGAAACTGATTTTGGTGACACTTCTAATGTGGATTAACCCTGTCCCCTCGAAACAATGAGATAATTAACTAAGTCCTACCCTCAAGGAAAACTCCAGAGAATAATATACAAAACAGATTTTAAAGCAAATTTAGATACTTTGCTTCATGAACATGCTTTACTTTGATGTGTATTTGTTTGTTTGTTTTTAATTTATTTTATTTTATTTATTTTTGGCTGCGTGGGTCTTCATTGCTGTGCACGGGCTTTCTCTAGTTAAGGCTATTGGGGGCTACTCTTGGTTGCAGTGTGTGGGCTTCTCATTGCGGTGGCTTCTCTTGTTGCAGAGCACGGGCTCTAGGCGCTTGGCCTTCAGTAGTTGTGGCGCTTGGGCTTAGTTGCTCCACAGCATGTGGGATCTTCCCAGACCAGGGCTTGAACCCGTGTCCCCTGCATTGGCAGGCGGATTCTTAACCACTGTGCCACCAGGGAAGTCCCTTGATGTGTATTTGATAATTACTCTGTTGCCAGTCACTAGAACTCAGTAACACATATAAGAAACTTGATAATCAGAGCTGATCAGTGAACACCTTCATCCTCTTCTATACAGTGAATCTATTTCAGTAGTCATTCTGAAATGAAAGGAATATAATAATGGCCACTGCAGGCAGTGAAAATCTGTATTTGAATACATATTATAATAGTAAAACATTTTAAAATAAAATTGTACAAAAAGAAAAAATGAATTAATACTTCTCACTTAGGTGTTTTGAACAAAGAGGGAAGCTTATGTACATATGGTCTGTAAATGCCGTTATTTGTCTTTCAGTGCATCATAAATTTCTCTTCTATTTGGCAAAAACTTCTGAAGATTTTCTTTGCAAAAATCAGATAAAATGGACAAATTATAGCAAACAGTGACATAATTTGATCTGTTGCTTTAATATGTGTCCAGTTCTTGGTGAAAATGAGGCAGACATCTTTGATTTCTTCTGGCAATAGATCCTAGCATCTTTTGTCATTTCTCTAGCAGTCTTCTTTGAAATGTGATTTTTTTCCCCCTATATAAATAGTTTATTTTCTTAAATTTTGCTGTTGAATAGTTAACAACCATCTGTTTTACAGTTTCTGTGCACTGGTCTTCAAGGAGTTCTCCAAATTAACTTCCATGAAATACAGTGTTTGTTAAGGAATAAGTAAGAAATATGTGATGATAATTTGAAGTTTTAAGTATATATTATGAAAGCGTACAGTAACCACAGCAATTATTTAGAACTTAGGCCAACAAAAGTTTTTTAAATTTTTTTTTTAAGGAAAGAATATTGTATCACTGACATTGCTTTCAAAGTGCAGGTATATAGTGATAATCAAAAGCAGACTGATTTTTAATCAGTTTAGTTGCGGTTTTTAAAATGATGTACAGATCATGCACTTATTGTGTGTACTTCAGGACAGATTGCTTTCACTGTGTGCCACTTTCACTTGGTGTGTCACTGATTAAGATTCTCATTAGACAAAGGTAGTTTTCTCTCTATCTGAACACATCTCTTTAGTCTCCTTTGCAAAGTCCTCCTCATTCTCTCAGTATTGGAATTACACAGCTTTTGGTTCTGAGCCTTTTCTCTTCCTATATTTTTTTTATAGATAAGATATATTTCTGCAGCTTTAAATGCAGTTTGTATGCCAGTGATTCCCATTATATTTCTCTCCAACCTAGATTTCTTTTTATCCCCAGTACGTAGCTATTTCTTACCTCCTTGAGGTCTGTCCACTAGGTGTCGCACAGTTAGCCAGTGGAGCCAAACCAAAGTGGGATTCCATATCCTCTACTGCAGGTTGTCTCTTCCCCCATTTTCCATCTTAGCTAATGACACCACTGTCCTCCAGGAAACACAAACAAGAAACTGAGATGGCATACTTGACATCCCTCTTCCACCCCCCCCCCCCCCGTCTGATTCATCACCCAGCCATGTTCATTCCTTTTCCACAATAAAACTTGAATCTAACCTGTTTTGTTTTTTTAAATAAATTTATTTATTTATTTTTGGCTGCATTGGGTCTTCATTGCTGCACGTGGGCTTTCTCTAGTTACAGCGAGTGGGGGCTACTCTTCAGTGCGGTGCGTGGGCTTCTCATTGCGGTGCTTCTCTTGTTGCAGAGCACGGGCTCTAGGCGCACTGGCTTCTGTAGTTGTGCCACGTGGGCTTATTTGCTCTGTGGCATGTGGGATCTTCCTGGACCAGGGCTTGAACCCTTGTCCCCTGCATTGGCAGGCTGATTCTTAACCACTGTGCTACCAGGGAAGTCCCATGTATTCTGATTCTTAATCATTTGATTGTTTTCTGGGTATTTTATATTCTTGAATGTTGGAACTAAGAACTGATCCTCAAGAAGTATTTCCTCATTCGACTTCAGTTTGTGTCACCCCAGAATTCATACGTTGAAGCCCTAATCCCTGATGCAGTGGCATTTGGAGGGTGGAGCCTTTGGAAAGTTATTAGGTTATAAAGCCCTCATGGATGGGGTTAGTGCTTTTATAATAAGAGACAGAAGCTATGTAATGTGATGAGAAATGGTGTGTATGTAAGGATACAACAAGAAGACATCTGATGTGTGGGAACCAGGAAGAAGGGATTCAATGGGCTGGCACCTTGATCTCCAGAACTGTAAGGAATACATTTCTGTTTAAGCCACCCAGTCTAGAGTATTTTTGCTGTAGCAGCCTGAAACAACTGAGACCACTTCCCTCGCCAGAATGTAAGTCCCATGAGGGCAGAGACCTGGTTTTGTTTCTGCTGCCTAGATCAGTGCCAGGCTCACAGGAGGCCCTCAGTTATTACGTGTTGAACTAATACAAGGAATGGTTGAGCCTGTGATTCCTTTATGCCAAGAGTTCAGCTTTGTTTCTGCCCCAGCACACTTGAGACATAATCCTTATCAGTGGCTTGCTCAGAGCAGCCATCATTCTTATATTTATTAGAAAGATACCAACAAGAATGTGTCTTCACTGTGAGAAGAAAAATAGTTTCAGTGAAGAAAAATAGCCTCCCTAACCACCAGTTTATTTCGATACCACTAGAAAGTTGATGTGGTAGTAGTTGTGCCTAGGCTGGAGCGATCAGAGGGTAAAGGAATTATCACAGCCCTGAGAAAAGAAATGAAAGAATCTGGTTACAGTGCGGAATCCCAGCTTTGTAACTTGTGATCAGTAGCCACATTTCCTCTTCTTTTTTATTAATGCATCCAGCGAGATTTTCTTAGGCTTCTTCATATGTAAACGGGTAACCTGGGTTATATTATCAGATTCTTTCTAGTTCCAAACAAGAGGCGGCTGAGCCTAACAGTAAAGCGCTCAGGTCTTAGAGTTCACCCGTCAGTTACTAACTGGTTAACCCTGAGCAAGTTACTTAACCTCTCTGTGTCTCAGCTTTCTCTTCTGTGAAATGAACTTGCTAATTTGCCCACCTCATAGGGTAATATGTGCAGTGATTAAAATAGTGCCTTCCCAGAAACATTCAATAACATGTCAGCTGCTATTATATTCTGTGGTTCCTTGTAATGACCTATAATGTTCCCTGAAGTGAAGAGCGGTGGGAAAGGAGAAGCATTTAAAGTTTAAAACTGTTGTATTCTGTGCTTTTCATTGTGAAGCAATTTGATGGAGAAGCAGAAATTTTCAGTTAGCATCGAGAGTTTTGAAGCATTCTATTTTCTGCTTTAGTCACCAAAGTAGTAGAAGACTGGTTTTGGTCTCTGGGCGCTTCACTCTAGTTTGAGAGACAAGGCCAACAAAAGTTCAAAACAGCGTGATTTAGAGTTCATCAATGTTATTATTCAGAAATAATCCAGGAATTCAAAGGTAAGGATCTGAGGTTGGAGCGATGGAATCAGCCAGCCCTTAGAGAATTTGAGCTAGACTCCAGAGGGTAGGCTGGGTTTGGAGAGAGGTGATGAGAAAGAGCAAAGGCAGAAACTCCTTATTCTTATTGAATATTTCCTTCCAAGCACTTCTGAATTAACCTGTGTGAAAAACAGACTGGTTGGAATATAGAGGGCATGTGCAAAGGAGAAATAAAATACTAGATATGGTAAAATGAGACCAGACAGCATAGGACCCAGAATGGTCAATAGTATTTGGTGTCTAGAATATAGGAGACTCATTGTGGGGGTCAGTATTCCTTTTCTTTTTTTTTTTTTAACCTGTTGGATTTGTGATGGTAGTAGAGCTCTCCTACATTCTTTGAACACGTATTTTATTCATTTATTTATTTATTTTTCTTCATTTCTTTGGTTGCGTCGGGTCTCAGTTGTGGCACGCGGGGTCTTTGTTGAGGCATGTGGGATCTTCTGCCGCCGCGCGGGGGCTTCTCTCTAGTTGTGGCGTGTGGATTTTCCCTCTCTAGTTGTGGCACACGGGCTTTCTCATTGAGGCACACAAGGTCAGTAGTTGAGAGGTCTGTGGGCTTAGTTGCCCCGAGGCATGTGGGATCTTAGTTCCCCAACCAGGGATCGAACCCATGTCCCTTGCATTCGAAAGTGGATTCTTTACCACTGGATCACCAGGGAAGTCCCTGAACACATATTTATTGAGGACCAACCTACATGCCAACTCAGAGCAAGGCTCTAGGGATACGGGATACATGGGGATCAAAACGGACAAATATCCCTGTCTTCGTGGAGTTTACAGTCTAGTGGGAGTGGGTGACGGAAATCACACAGCTCTGAGTACACGTCGTAGTCAATAAAAATTGCACGGGTAAAGGCCATGAGGTTAGGGTGGATGGGCCATGGTACCTTGGAGGAACTTAAAAGGCCAATATAGCTGGAGCTAAGAGTGAGCGGAGAAGAGTGAAGAATGAGGAGGCTGGAGCGGTAGGCAAGAGGCTAGCTAAGAGGTGAAGGCTAGAAAATCAGATCTGAGTCAGCGTTGCAGAGTTGCTGGTTAACAGGAAGAGTGTGTGGTGGACAGAAAGCAGAACTCTGAGAAGTGGTAGGAGGAGAAGCAAGGAAGCCGAAAATAAGCCGCCAGTTAGAGAAGTGGGCGTAGAACCGGGAAAAGTGGACGCTGAGGACAGTGATGGCCAACGCTTCCCACTAGGCTAAGAAGGAGCAGTGAGGGAAAGGTTGTTGACTTTGGCATTGAGGATTTTGGTGACCTTCAAGCAGAAACAGGGTTTTAAGAGATTGAGGAGAAAGACTGGGTGGTTAAGAGGTAATGGCTATAAATCACCCATTTAAGAAGCTGCTAAGGAAAGCATTTTTTATGGTTTTAAAAATGTGTTTGCTTACATATACTTCTTTACTCAGCTGAGATGATCCATCTTATGATGTTTTTCAGATGAAAAAAAAGATATTGACCATGAGACGGTGGTTGAAGAACAGATCATTGGAGAGAACTCACCTCCCGATTATTCAGAGTATATGACAGGAAAGAAACTTCCTCCTGGAGGGATACCTGGCATTGATCTCTCAGATCCCAAACAACTAGCAGAATTTGCTAGGTAAGTTATAAGAACTTTTCCTTTCTTTTAGTTAAAGAAAGTACTTGAGTGTTGCCAGCTGTGTTTTTTGGTGCCTAAGTTACAATAGTGGTTTGTATTCTTGCTCTAGGGAAGCTTCTGAAAACAAAAGCAGTTGGTTTTTATTTTCAGTGGTAACTATGCTATGAATGTAACTGGCACCATTTTAGATTTGAATAAGATGAAGCAAATACCTACTCTTTAATTCTGTAATTGATGTTGCTTGTGAATAAATAAAATTGCACTTAATTTGTTTGGAAATGGATCTTTACACTGCCTCCTGGCCTCTTTGTATACATTTTAAATTTGCGTGTATTGTCCTGGTCTGAAGCTGCTGGAGGCCTGGGTCTGTACTGGATTTGTACAGCTGACCGCTGGAAAGGACTTCATCAGTTCCAATTTCAGCAGGTCATCAGTTAGGCTCCCGGTGTTTTGTTGATTTAAGCTGGCATGACAGGAAGAGATCAAATATTTAGGGCCAGGACCCTGTGCCTGACTATCCAAGGTGAGGAGCAGGAAGGAAGGTCTGAACCCAATGGTTGTTTATTTGTTTTGCCTGAAACCAGCCAGATTCCTATAGAAACCTTGGCCCCTTTTTACATTATTTTCTAGTATAGTTTGGCAGTTTTTATAAGGACGTGAAAAAACCCACACAGATGTAAAATTCTGAATAAAATGAAATGAACTAATAAAATCTAGAGTAGGAAGTATACTCCTTTTCCCTACTTGAGGTTGAATGGAACCTGGAACAGCCCAGGAAATTGAAGCAAAGACAGAATCAGTAAGAAAGAAATCTTTGTGCTCTCCTGTCCTGTCTAACAGAGTGGAGCACCTTTTCTTTCCGCCCCCCTCTCTTGAGAGCAGAGTAGGGAAGAGCTGGAGACCCTGGGGTGTACTGGTTCCTCCCAGCCTGCCAACAACAAGCTGGGCGGCCTCTGGCCATTTGGAGCCTCAGTTTCTCCACATGTCACGTGGGTGTAAGAATACCATTGTGCTTTGATAAAAGGGTCTGTACCCTTTTCTCCTTTCCAGTGAAACTGTAGTTATAGGGAATATAAACATTAATTTATTTCTGACTTATCATGGCTTTAAAAAACTTAAGGCCCTATCCTTTTGTTAATGACACCGTGTTCCAGCTTTTTTTGCTGTTTGTATTTTAAATACAGATATGTGAATTGAATATTAACTGCCCTGCTCCCCTCCCCACCAGAAGTACAAATAAAAATGGAATCTGTAGGGTACATAGTTAGCAGTGAGGTCAAGAGTTTTTGGACAGATTGAGCCAAATATCATACCTGTGTTTAATGTTGTCATGTGTTCCTAAAGTTAGTCACATCTTCCTTATGGTACTCGGATTTATTAGGGTATATGGGCTGCTATCCCAGCGATAGAGAGCTGGAACACGGGAATCAAGGAGGGCTTTGTGGAGGGGCCAGCATTTGATTTGGGCCTTGAAGAACATAGAGTTGTGACAGGTGGATGGGGCTTTCATGGTGGGGCCTCCATGCCAGAACAACATGAACACAGAATACACATTCGCTGTCCAGTATATATTCAGAAAACAGAAGTAGTCAAGTTTGGCTGTGAATTAGGGTGCTTACAGGGAAATGACTGGGTTTAGGTAAACATAAACCAGATCATTAGAGCCTGTGAATACTGGGCCAAGATACGGGCTCTTTAGTATGTAGTAGACAGCTGGTGAAGGTTTTTGAGCAGTAGAGAAGGGGTTGTATGATCAGAGATTTAATCTGAGAGAATTACTTTTCAGCTGTATCCAGGCTGGATGGGTGCAGGGACACCCAGGAAGCGGGAGAAACCAGTTGAACAAGAGCTCATGAAGGCCTGAGCCAGAATTGTGGTGGGTGGCGGTCAGACTATGTAAATGTGAGTAAATGTGACAGAGATGACAGGAGACAGTGGAAGACAGAGACAGTTTGGCTGTATGTCTAGAGGGAGGGGCAAATGCACATAAATTTTTTTAAAATGCACATTAAAAGCTTTGCTCCATAGGTGACAGGGAAATTGGGAGAGGGTGCTGGTGTGGGGTTCAGAGTATGCAGTGTTTGGTTTTAGATGCTGAAGAGACATCCGTGCTGGACTTGAGATGGATTCAGGAAGTAAGTTAGGGCTAGAGCCGTCTGATGGGGGCCAGCTAAGAGCATGAGAGTGTTCTGTAAATAAGCTCTTGGCGGGGGGCAGTAGGAGGTTTTGGAGAGAAAAGAGTAAAGTCTTGGGAAGGCCCTTGTATTCAGAACCAGTGACAGAGCCAAAGGATCATTCAGACTCAAGAAAATAAGTACAGCGGACTTCCCCTGGCAGTGTAGTGGTTAAGACTCCGTGCTTCCACCGCAGGGGGCACAGGTTCCACTACACCTCCCTGGTTAGGGAGCTAATAAGATCCCACATGCTGTGGGGTGCGGCCAAAAAAGAAAAGAGAAAAGAAAAAGGTAAGTACAGCATTCCAAGAGCCAGTAGAGTTTCCAGAAGGGCCAAGAGAGGGAAGAATAAATATTTCTCTAAATAATATATTGTGAAGTAATTCTGGTGGAGGAGCAGAGGGCTGAGGCAAGATTTTGCAGAGAGGTGGGGCCCATGGGTAGTGAGCAGTAGAAGTAATTAGGTGTTGGTGACCCTTAGCCTTGTTCCCCTTGCTGGAGAATTGGGGCAGCAATCTTAAAGCTTGTCCCCAGTTTTCTGAACAGAAACTCCAGGATGTTTCAGCTCTAAACTCAGGCACATGTCGCTAAAAGCTTCCAGGGAGAAAAGATAGGTCTACAAAAGGATGATAATTAAACCTGAATGAGAATTTTCTTCAACAGCAATAGATAATTAGAAGACAAAGGAGCAATGTTCTGAGATTTCTGAGGAAAATTATTGTAAACAGAATTCTTGATCCAGCAAAGCTATCAGTCCAACACAAGGGCAAAACAATGACAGTTTTAGACACCTAAGGATTCGTTTTATGTTGCATGCATCCTTTCTGAAGAGGTTACTTGAGGGTGTGCTCCAGTATAATGAGGATGAACATCAAAGGGAAGACTTCCTAAAGAATACAGTGAACAGAAAATCAAGAAGACTGCTGTGCAACAGGCTGGAAAACTTGTTCAGTTTAGAATAGGAAGTCAGTGGGTTGTAAGAATTTCTTCAAGAAAAGTCCATTTCATTCAGTAGTGGATAGAATGAGCAAGGAGCTAGAAGATCTTGGTAGTATGGGAAAGAGTCTTCTAAAGAAGAGAAGATAAAAAGTCCATGACAAGCGTGGCAGGGTTAAGAAAACCATGGCCTGAAAATGGGGCATAATCTTGACCATATTTAAAGAGAGAACACTCATTTGACTCGACTCTAGGAAAGTTCTCTCCTTGGTAACTGAAGCTCTACTGTATTGGACTTGCAGAGCATGAAATATGATCCTAGCACACAGTTAAATTCTTTAGTAAGCATTACTTATGTAATTACCTGAATATAGTGTGTGTTTATTATCTTTTATAATCAGCCTGTTAAAGATTCCATTTTGTATACAGAATAGAATGTAATCTTGCTCCCCTTGACAACATGTACAAAGTAAAGGTACAGGATTTGGGCAGTTGTGAGGTTGGGCTCATTCTCCTCCCCATTTTCCATAGTATCTCTTGAAAAGATGAGTAAAACCAAATAAATCTCTCTAATTGGGCAGTGGTGGTGAGAAATAGTTGAGCCTGGAATGCCCTATTCTGTTAGGGCTTCACATTTTGACAATGTAACAGCTGTGAATAGGACTTTCCAGAGACCCCAGAATGATGACTGGGTCTCAAAGCTGTTGACAAAGAATCACCAAGTTTCAAACTGTTGGGGGCCATATCTTATCTTCTTGGCTCATAAAAATGCACAGAAGGGCTTCCCTGGTGGCGCAGTGGTTGAGAGTCCGCCTGCCGATGCAGGGGACACGGGTTTGTGCCCCGGTCCGGGAGGATCCCACATGCCGCGGAGCGGCTGGGCCTGGGAGCCATGGCCGCTGAGCCTGCGCGTCTGGAGCCTGTGCTCCACAACGGGAGAGGCCACAACAGTGAGAGGGCCGCGCACCGCAAAAAAAAAAAAACAAAAATGCACAGAACTTGTTCTCCTGGCCTCCTCTTTTCATCCACCTCCACCCTGTGACTCAGTTCTCGGCTTAAGGTGGCATGTTAGTTGCTTTCCCCTCCCCTCCATGTACTGGCATGGTAGGATTCTAGACTGGACTCGGAACTGACCAAAGAATGTTCAGGTTCCTGCTGCACTGAGCCTAGACCGCTTAGTAAATCACTTAGTGTGTGTGAACAGGTATAAGAAATAATGACTTATTTGAAAGTCATGGTATCGCGGAGGTGGGACTATGGTGATTTTGTTCTTTCTTGAAATGTGTTTTTAGTAAATACTTCAAAAATTGGTCAGTGGGTGGGACCTAGAGAATTTTGTTCCCTGATTAAATTTTGTGCATTTTTCATTAACTAAACTTAGCCCTTTGGAAACCTTCTAAGCAGGAAGATCAGAATAACAAGTGGTTCGATCAGTCCCGAGTGGGTGGTGGTTTGTTGTTGTGGTTCACTACCCACCCTGAGGCTTTTTCACTGGTTTGATATAAAGATGAAGTGTGATGGTGGAGCTGAAATGCCATAAAACCCCTCAATATCACATGAACGTACACTAAGAGAGAACCCCTTGAACAAACTTTGGCTCGTTTGCCTTAGACAACACAAAGAAGGGAGGTGAACGGTGCTTGCAGATGGCAGCGCTGTTACACAGGGCCTTCTGTCCCGTCAGCACAGCTGGTTCCAGTCTGGAGTCAGCTAAGCTGCTTATTTTCATTCAGGAATCACTTCTTCAGAAATGTTTCATCTTGGCTTCTGGGACATTTACAGATTTAACTTAGTCAGAACTTCTGGTTTACATAACGCCCTGCTGAAAATTGTCCAGGAAATTCCTGCAGTTAGTGGTACTGGTGTCCAGCCTTCACAATGTATGCAGAATGGCAGAGTGTAAAATCAGCAGTCACGTCATAGGGCACGTAGTCTCTATTTTTAATTGAACGGGAAACTTCTGTTGCCTACCTGGCTCCTCCATATCATTTCTAATACATGGAGGGGCCTTTCCACGTTACCTGTGCAGTTCTTTCTCAGTCTCTCAGTCCTTTATTTGACAATGGTGGTTTGGAGCCACCAGTACCTTCTGGGTTGTTAAATACAACTGGCATTTTTTTAAGGAATGAACTCAGTTTTGCCTCGGCCCATTTAGCACAGGTTGGCGGTAATAAAAGCCGTCATTTCTCAAGAGCTTAACGTACATCATCTCTTAATTTCCACAGCTTTAAGTAGGTAGCATTAATACCTTTTTACAGAATAAGAAACTGAGGCTGAGAAGTTAAGTGATTTGCTCAAGGTCGTGCAGCTGGTTGAAGCCGGCACCCAGTCACACATCCCATTCCACCTCGCTCACGATGCTAATGCTCTTGTCATCGTCTCCGGGTCCAAGAGCTTTGTAAGCTTCTCAGTCAATGAGAAACTCGTATCTTGGTTACTTGTGACTGACTAGTTTAGGTGGGTCAAGAAGGTATTCTCAGTAGTAGTATATAATTTTAGTCTTTTTAAAAAATTACTCTCTTTTTTAGGATTTCAAATATATATATATATATATTTATTTTGTAGGTTTATGTACCAATTGTTGCCACAAAGATTTTAATTTTAGTCTTTACTCACAAAACAGAACACTTTCAATCTAGGCACGCTTGTTTGGAAAATGCCCTTTTTAGTGTTTGCATTCGAATATAATGTAAAAGGTACCTGCGTATACTGCCACTCTGAAGTGAACAAGACTGATTTGCTCAGGAGCTTAAGAGTGGCTGCAATTAAATACCTCCACTTCCTCCTTGAGTCCAAGGGTGTTTGCCCAGATGCGTTTTAAACTCTAGTTCTAAAATTAAGTATATTGCTAAATATTAGCACACATTTTAAAAATGACATTTTCAGAAGAAATGCCACTTAATAACATTCAAAAAATGAATCAAGAGTTGGGTGAATGGCACATAGGTCTGTTCTCTTTACTTTTGTGTATATTTGAAATTTTCCATGATAAAACAAAATTAAGTTCCTAGGAATGAATTTAAGAAAATTTGTGAGGTCTGGGGACACTCGTAGGTAACTGGGCCACACCTATCCTACGGTCATAGGCATTTGACTGCCACTGTCCCCACGTTCAAGCCCTAAGGTGGGTGGAAGAGGGGAAAGGTTGTCAGTACGACGTATTTGTCAACCCAGTGAATGTGTTTTTAAAGTCAGAGTTTTTTGTTTTTGAGATAATTTGCATACAGTAAAATTCACCTATTTTAGGTTAGTACCATTCTATGAATTTGGACAATCATGTAGTTATCTTCACAGCCAAGACAGCATTTGAGTGGAATCATCAAAGAGTAAACATCTTAATTGGGAAGATTAAAGCTTGGTTCTTAATATACAGTTCTTATTATTAACATTTGATTGGTGTAGAACCCTGTCGTATGAATCACTATTATTTTTCAGACTCTGTTATTATAACCTCCAGGTGGCGCAGTGGCACCAAATTTTTGTGTACCTGGTTTTGTGAACTCAGACCCAAACTCTATTTAAGGTAACATAGGCTAGTTCAGAGCCCTGTACACAGCAGGCACTTAGAAGATGTTTGCTAACTGATGTGGTAATCTTCCAAGTACAAGAAAGAACAAGTATCTACACGGTTGGACTGGGGAGGATACCAGACTGAAAACGTTCTCTTAGAATTCCAAGTAGGAAATTTGTACTGTCTTGAACAAACTCCTTTAGAGATAAGTTATAGGTACCAGATGAATTGTTTCACCTCTGCTCATCCAGGATGTGGAAAGTTTAAGGAGGTGATTTCATGAGTTCAGGTTTTAATAAAGTAAGGAGCCTCAGGGAATCCTTTTCTCAGATCAAGAGTGAAGAAGGATGATACTGTTAGGGCCTTTGCTCCCTTCAAGATGACAGCAGCAGTCTTTCATAGTAAAAGAGGGGTGGTAAGTGAGCCTGCTCTCAGGGAGCATCAGCTTAGTTGTGTATTAAATATGCATCCTCACACAGGAGTGTGAGATGGCAAAGCTAGGGACAAGAACATCGGTTTCAGAGATTTTAAATCTTTTTTTCTAGTTTTTCTAGGAACTCTTAATTTCTCACCCTCTACCACACACAGATCTTTAGTGAGTTTTGGAGAGAAAGTTTTGACAAAAGACCAAAGGTTGGTTCAGTGAAAATAGCAGGTAGGTAAGTTACCAAATAAGCAAGCTCTGGGTAGTAACTCCACAAGCAGGACTCTCCCTGACTGCCCAAGTGGTCGAAAGTATAATCTCCCTCCCATCACCACCAACACCAAAACTAATAGTATGATAAAAATTAAACAGTGTGAAAAGGTTTGGGGGTTTTCCCGCCAGTCCCTAGGGGCTCCTCCCCAGAGTAACCATTACTCACAGTTTGCTGTGTTTCCTTCTAGAGCTATTATCCGTATATGTATATAAATAATTCTCTGTTTAAAAGGACTTTTCTGTACCCTTTTTAAAAAAGAGGCTGTTATAAAGACCATCTCTGTCAGTATGAGATGGACAACCCCCCCTTTTTTAAGCAGTTGTATAGGATAATATAGTTTTAAGACCCCCCTCCCATATCTTCCTTTTTTAAAGCACCCTTATTATCACAGCAGCTGCTTTTGGATACCTCACTTTGCTTACCTCACTTTGCTCCCACTAGGAGTTTCATCTGTGGTTTTGGGGCTGTTGGTCTTTTTTATTTTTTAAAGAGTTTGGGGAAAAGAGCAGATACTTAAATCATGCAGCTCACAGTGCCATCCTAAGCTGCACCAGCTTATCAGCTACGAGACCATAGGCAGCCACTCAGTCCTGTTTGTGCTTGAGAATACTTACCTGTAGGTTGGAAGAGTGCTTCTTCACAGTCGCAGGTCCTCGGAGAATGTGAGTTTTCTCATCCCTTCCCCTTCACGGAAGCATGTTGTAATCTTAGTTTTTGTACCTATAGGGAAAGCATTTTAGGGACTATACGATTTATGCCAGATGAGTCTACCCATTCCTACAAACCTCTCTCTCTTTTTTTTCCCCCCCTTTGGTAAGAATGAAGCCAAGAAAAATTAAAGAAGATGATGCTCCAAGAACAATAGCTTGCCCTCATAAAGTAAGTAACGCTAGGGGGAAGGTGTGCATTACTGTGGATGAAGTTAGAGAGCCTGTAAGAAATCGCACTTTCTGTTTCCATCTTCATAGTTGAGATTCAGTGAGGAACTATAATCTGGTTTCTAAATTCAAGAGACTGTATCTTGTGATGTAAGTATTGTTGTTCCATAAAGCCACTTAAATTTAAGTACCATTAAATGGGGTTACTGTAGGGTGCCAGTGTTTTTATTATCACTGTACTGAATATACTCTGTTAGGATTTTATTCTTTTTGGATTGTTAAACAAGTCAGTCTTAAGGCATTGGGTTGTGCCTCACCCATGGACCTTTATGGGACTGTGGGCTCCTTATGGAAATTTGGAAATCTTTTTGGATGTGGCTGAAGTGACCCTAATAAGACTTCATCATTTCCTTCGCAATTTTAATTTACCCTGTTAATTGTGTGTTGCTAGGGAGTACTTAATTGTTTTCAAATGTGGCTGTTTATTAGTCTTTAATGACAGCCTAAAAAGTACTTTGAGATATTGATTGGGTCTGTTTTAAACATAATTGGAGGTGAAAATAAAGTATCAAGTAGGTGGTACAGAAAAACAGGAGGGGAGAGATTTTGAATGGAGTAAAAAATTTAAAAAGACAACAACAATTGGAGAAGGATAAATTTACTTTCGTGGTCTCATCTCTGATGGCTGTGCACCCATAAGTTCTTTTTGTCTCTTTTTTTAATGTTCTTGCTGTGGAAATTTTGATATGTAAAAGCATTTCTGTTGAGGCCAAATACTAATAAGCTTTTGAAAACAGTTATGCCTTAAGTGCTCGTCTTCTCTCTAGCTTCTCTCTGTACTTCTTTCCCAGAAAGATTTTTTTTTTTCCCCAATTCCATTTTCTGGATGGAAACTCAGCCTAGGGGTCAAGGTGAAAAATCTGTGGTGCCCCGCCCCCTCCCCCCCCGCCCCCCTTGCCTGTGAAGCTGTGCAGTGTTGACTCGTGCTGTCCTTCTGTCCTGCTGTCTGATCATTTCCCCATTCACTCCATTATTGGGCAACAACTGCAGAAGAAATGGTGCAGGACATCTTCTCCCGAGCATCGCCTACCCATCTACCTCCCCCCCCCCCGCTCTGGTATCAGTTTACCTGCTTCTTTTCCTAGTGTCTCACAAAATAAATTTCTTCTGTAGTTGCCATTCCTTGGAGACCCTCTTGCTTCTTTCTCTGTCAAGAAGGGGAAAGAGGCAAAGAGAGAAGAGGGAACAGTAGGCGATGGAGAATGACAGCCCATTCTTGCAGCACAGAATACGGGGCCCACCAAAGGTAGTGGTGGACTGCCGTCATCTTAACTCCGTTTCTCTCAGTGCTTCTGTTACTTCATCTGGGGGCATAGCCGGGTGAGGCGGCCGTGGTGTAGCCGGCAGCCAGGGTGTCTGGGTTCTACTCCCAGCCTGGCTCCTACTACTAGCGTGACCTTGGGCAAGTCTACTTAAAGACATCTCTAAGCCTCAGTTTCCTCACTGTAAAACAGAAGTTTGCATTTCATGTTAAGGCCTTTTTCAGCTGTTTTTTGGGGTTTTTTTGTCGTAAATAATATTTCTACTGTAATATGAAGTAAAATGTATGTGGGGAGGTTGGGAGGGTCGTTGTATTGTGTCAGTGAAGGCTGTCAGGCGGTAGAATCGTTTGTAACAGTTTGCAGTGTGAACCACTAAGCTTCTCTCTCTGTTCAAAGGGCTGCACAAAGATGTTCAGGGATAACTCTGCCATGAGAAAACATCTGCACACCCACGGCCCCAGAGTCCACGTCTGTGCAGAGTGTGGCAAAGCTTTTGTTGAGAGCTCAAAACTAAAACGACACCAACTGGTTCATACTGGAGAGAAGCCCTTTCAGGTAGAGCCAGCCCTCCTCCCCTCCGCTGTCCCCGCAGGTGTAGGCAGGGCCAGGGCGGCAGCCTGCTGGAGAGACGCCGCCCAGAGAGGCCACAGTGGGGTCCTGGTGACTCACTCGGGGGGCTGCCCCAGCTCTCGCCTCCGCTGCGTGTGATCTGTGTGGTACCAGAGACGGGATGTATCGAGGTGTTTCTGGAGTGTACTTGGCGTCAGGAGAAACACGGGATTGCTCGAGAGCAAGCCTAAAACAGAAGTTCTCATGTGTTCACTGCGGGATTAAAGCAATTTACTTGCTGTAGTTAACTTATTTTTTAGAGTATATTGAACTGCTAATTGACAGGGAACTTCTAAAATTTTTGCTGTAAGAGGGTAACTTTGAAAATAGTGTTTATTGCCTTGTTTTTAGAAGCCCATGGACAAGTGAGCGAATTAGCAGTGCAGCTGGTAAATCTCACATGGTTCTTTTTTTTTTTTTTTTTTTGGTTCTTTTTGATACTTGACACCAGGAACCTTCCTAACCGTTTGCCTCTTATTATTTGAAATATTTACACAAATGTTAGGACCCTAACATAAGATTTAGGAAGATTCTTGCTGTTTTGCTGAACGTTTCTTTTACGTTGTAGTTAAAAATTCATGAGGGCTACGCTTGGGTCCTAGGAGTTGTCTGGGCAGAGTTACAGCTCCCTGCCCCCTAATTTAGACTGTATCTCAAAAGCTTCCCCCCAGGGCAGGGCAGGGCAAGGAGGGGCAGGGAGGAGCGAGTGAGGTAGAAGAGGTAGGCTGCTCTCTCCCCCCAGCAGTGAGCTGCCCCCTCCCGGGCCTAGTCGGAGTCTGAGCGGGTTGTCTCTGGTCTCTCCTCGACAGTGCACGTTCGAAGGCTGCGGGAAACGCTTTTCACTGGACTTCAATTTGCGCACACATGTGCGAATCCATACCGGAGACAGGCCCTATGTGTGCCCCTTCGACGGTTGTAATAAGAAGTTTGCTCAGTCGACTAACCTGAAATCTCACATCTTAACACATGCTAAGGCCAAAAACAACCAGTGAGAAGAAGAGAGAGAAGACCCTTCTCAGCCTCGGGAAGCATCTTCCAGGAGTGTGATTGGGAATAAATATGCCTCTCCTTTGTATATTGTTTCTAGAAAAGAATTTTAAAAATGAATCCTACATACCCAAGGGACATGTTTTGATAAAGTAGTAAAAATTTAAAAAAAAAACTTTAATAAGATGACATTGCTAAGATGCTCTATCTTGCTCTGTAATCTCGTTTCAAAAACACGGTGTTTTTGTAAAGTGTGGTCCCAACAGGAGGACAATTCATGAACTTCGCATCAAAAGACAATTCTTTATACAACAGTGCTAAAAATGGGACTTCTTTTCACACTCTTATAAATATGGAGCTCACCTGTTGCTTACAATTTTTTAATTTTGTATTTTCCAAGTGTGCATATTGTACACTTTTTGGGGATATGCTTAGTAATGCTATGTGTGATTTTTCTGGAGGTTGATAACTTTGCTTGCAGTAGATTTTCTTTAAAAGAATGGGCAGTTACATGCATACTTCAAAAGTATTTTCCTGTAAAAAAAAAAGTTATATAGGTTTTGTTTGCTATCTTAATTTTGGTTGTATTCTTTGATGTTAACACATTTTGTATAATTGTATCGTATAGCTGTATTGAATCATGTAGTATCAAAATATTAGATGTGATTTAATAGTGTTAATCAATTTAAACCCATTTTAGTCACTTTTTTTTTTCCGAAAAATACTGCCAGATGCTGATGTTCAGTGTAATTTCTTTGCCTGTTCAGTTACAGAAAGTGGTGCTCAGTCGTAGAATGTATTGTACCTTTTAACACCTGATGTGTACATGCCGTGTAACAGAAAGGGCAACAATAAAATAGCAATCCTACAGAAAGAATATGGCAGAAAAAGATCTGTAAGCACAGTCTTATTTCCTTTTGTTGTCCAGAATAATTATAATTCTTGAGCCTCCCAGAAATTGGAAGTTAAATAAAGCAACTCAAGTTTCCTTTATTTTGCACTCAATTCCAGTGACTTGTGATTAAAGCGATGCATGGCTATTTTAATACTTCCCATGTGTACTGAATTCTGAGAGAGTAGGTAACAGGCATCCCGAGTTAAGGAACTACCTCAGAGTACCCCACGCCAGGCCCGTTGGTAATAGGATTTTGATTTTCGCTCCCCCAGCAAACGTGTGACCGAAGCAGTTTGTGCTACCCTGGCCTGTGTGTGTTCTCAAGGTAAGGTGTTACCTGGCAGGGGACGCGGATGCGAGCAGAGGGGAGACCAGGCATTTCCATTGCTCAGGCCGCCTTCAGGGCAACTCCCGCAGGTCCTGGCTTGTCTAACAGGAAACGCTTATGGTTATTGGCGATTTGGTTTGAGAGCCTTGGTTCCTCCATCTAGTGGAATCTTGCAGCGCTAGCACATTGTAGCAGTTGAGCGCCAGTAGCTTACTTTTGTGCTTCTAAACAAATGGATACTGAGTGCAGATTGGCAAGGTGATTCGGTTATTAAGAAAACTGTACTCAATGAGTACTTTACCTCTCACATTGTGACCTCTTAAATGTACGATTATAATTTTTGGATTTTAGAGTCAAATATCAAACTCATGAGACTGTTTTATAAACTGCCATGATACAGCAAAATCCCATTTATTCAAAATGCAAACATACTGTGTGTCTTTGTGCTGTATGCTTGACTCTGCAAAGTAATTGACGGACTAGCTAATACCAGAGATTCAGGTACAAGACGTCCAGGACACCATCAGGTCAAAAGCAGAGCCCTGTCTCTTACAGCTTCTCCATTGGTCCTATACAGGAGGATTGGTGACCTAATGACAGTGACCCTGTGGCCCTCCGGAATTTTGAAGTGCCTTCTGAATCATAGATGAAAAATTTAACTTGAGACACTTTTTTCTATTTGTTCAGAATCTGTTATCCATTGAGTGGTTTGATGGAACTGAGTTAATCAGAAGACCCCAGCTGTTCTCTGGGTAAGCCAGGCTTTGCTGTATCTGGCAGTCAGGAGAGAGGTAAGCCCATGGCGGAGGTCCCCTTCAAAGCTGAGCGTCCCAGTGCGAACCTGTGGTTCTTTGACTAGACCTGGGGCAGAGGCCTCCACCGCCGCCTGTGGTGTCAGTGCCCGTGCTTCCCTCCCCACCCCACCATCGGGTGAGCAGTCCCCGGCTGGCTGCGTTAGGCATCTGGAGCTGCGTCACCCTCACCCAGCGTTGTGCCACACTGGAGCCTGGTCCTGGCACCGTCCTCAGGACTCCTGCCCAAGGGCCCACGGCAAGACAGACTTGGGCTGTGGGGAAGTCTCCCCGGCAGCCCCGAGAGCCATGTCATGACCTACAGAAGCCAGGCTCCTGAGTTGGAGGGAGGTCCCTCTTCCTCTGTGCCTTGACCCCTTGGGGGATACCTTTGGTCATCTCTTCTGTCCCTTTCTGTCTCTGAGTGGAATAGCCATCGCTCCCCTTGACTCTTTTCTCTGTTCACGTTTGCTCTCAATCTGCAGTTAATTTGTGAAAGGCATTCCATTGGGCGTTTGAGGAAAACGTAATGCCCAAGCTCCTCATTGACAGAGCACTCTCAACTCAACACCGGCAGTGTAGGAAACTGGTAAATGAGCAGCAGCTTACAGAGTAGGGGTAGTTCTCCTTGGGTATAACATACCCATTTTGCTCGTGGTTAGAATTTATAATTTTGGTAATGATGTAATTTACTAAAATTTAAAATCATGTTCTCACAGTGAGTCAATTGTTTTGAGGATTAATCTGATTTATAAGTAATACTGATAGACATATTTTCTTACATCTGAGCTGAAATAAATGCATGTTTCTAGCATATATAAAAACTCCAGAGGATAAGTTTACATTTAACAAGATGTTGTTTTCTATTTTTGGATTTCTTATTATTTTCCCCTTTTTTTGGTGGTAGGGGTTTAGGGGGAAGCATAATACTTGTATAAAGAACTGTCACCCCAGAGTGACATTTATTTTCCAAGGTGACATTGAGCTCTCTGTTGGTTTCATATGGTGTTTGTGTGCTGTGCGCCTAGGTTCAAGGCCTGCGGATTTGAGGAAAATCAAAGTTGTTCTTGTGGGTTTTTTTTATTTGGTTTTTACGTACATTCTTTTAAATGTCGACTATTTTGCTAAATTTGAGTAAAGCGAGACCCGTTGGATAGTACCCTGGACGCCTGATGGTGTTGCTGAGTTCTGGTTTGTTTCTTCATGATCTATGAGACCCTTCATTCAGAAGGGCGCCTGTAGAGACCGGCGGCTCTGCCTGAGCAGCTGTTGAAGCTCTTTAAGGAGGTTTACTGCTGCCGGCGCTGCTTAGCCAGACTTACCTACTGTACCTTAACCTCAGGATCGGTGTCTGTGGCGCAGGAAGCCCTGGTCTCTCTACGTTTTTGAGTTGGAACCCTGATAATCCACCCGCACAACAACTACAGGAAGGGAACACGGATCACTTCTTGTGTCTGGTTCTTCTGGTTTGGGATCAGCATGCTTAGTAAGGCCACGTTACTAATCCTCAGTTCCTTCTATATTCTTGACATCTGACCACCAGCAAAAGCAAGGACCCCAGAGGGCAGAGCAGTGGCGAGAGCTGAAGCGGTTCGTGGGCGTCCGCTGGACGCCGGGGCCGCACCGCGAGGCTCCCTCTCCCTGCCCCATCCCACCCCCCCGCCCGCCCCGTGACTGCCACTGGATGGCCTTGACCGTGGCCTCCCGGGCACCTGACTGCAGAGCCCCTTGCCCTGGCTCCCGTTGGCAGTGGTGCAAGTGCAGCACATCGTCAGAGCTCAGACCCGGCAGGTCCAGGCAGGTGTGTTCCACCCTAACTTTGACCCCAAGAGGTTGAGGAGGAGGCGCGACCCCCCAAGCTGTGCTTCCTCGCAGCCGAGGTCGCGCGCTCCACAGTCTGCCCCTCTACTTAACAGAGGGTGGCCTCGGGGTCCCTCGCGCCTGCGCAGAAGCACTTGACTGCGTGGCTGGCTAGGTCTCCTGCACCGCAGCTTCCTGCCCTTTATGGGCCTTGACTGTCACTGCCCGGACTGTGCGGACTGTGCTCGGGTTCCCTGGTTGCCTGAAGGCCTGTAAGTGCGGGCCCTTCAGAGCCACGGCAGCAGGCAGGAGGGGCGGGCCCTCCACGAGTGGGCGTGTCCTGCCAAAGGCTTCCGGTGTCTGTCCTCTTGACCGAGTGGTCTCCGGAGGGCCGGAGAGGATGTTTGCTGGAGCTGGGGCTGGATGGAGACCTGATGGGAGGGGCGGGCGGCGTGCGGTTGGCACACTTCATGCGCTCCCATTGGAAAAACCGGAAGTGATAGAACGTTGGCGTTAGGTCAGCAGGCAAATCAAAATTCCCACAGGTTGGTCACCCGGGCCCCCAGGTCTTCAGCCAGCATTCGGGGAGTCCGCAGAGGAAGGTGGGTGTGGTGGCATCACATTCATCTAAAGCGCGATGATTGGTTTTCCACAAAGTGGCAGGTTTGATCAAATTGACTGCTTTTCGTTCAAGGCACTCAGACGCCGTAAGAAACAGCCTTGGGATGTCATAGGGAGGGGGCCAGTCGCTGTGCTGTATTCTGTTTGCTGCTCTATCAGGGGGCTGCACGATGTCTGCATACAGTATGGAGGGGGAAAGGGCATCAGTACCAAACAATAACCTTTTTTCTACAACATCCAAAACTGGTATGAGGCTCTGTTATCTACAGATGGTGACTGGTTGAACTATTTTCATAGAACAATTCTGTTTTTATTCACTTTCTGGTAACTTCTGTAGGCCCTGGTTCAAGGACTTAGCATTGCGTCTCATGTACATCTTTTTCTTAAATGTTCTTTGCCATTTCTGGAATTGTCCTTGGTTTTTCCTTAGCTCATAGGTCATAGATGCAGAAATATTAATAGTATTTAAGGCATCCGCATCAAATGGCTTTGCATCCAGAAAAACATTTAACAATAACTCAGTTTGAAGCACCAAGCATGTGTAACATGGCTCTATAAACTATAATAAACGCATAATATTGTTAAGCTTTTGAACGCCTGTGCTTCTTGTTTGTTCCGCAGTCTCTGAGCCACCTCTTTTCCTGAGTTGCATCACACAGTACCACTGGCCGCAAGCGCCCGCTTGGTCTGCCGCTGCCTCGGCTGCCCGGGGCAGATCCTTGTGGGTCTCCTTCTGGCACAGGAATGGGAACTCCTAGGATTCAATCTTTCTTGTGTTAAGAAATGCTTTCATAACATAACCTCAACTCCAAGATGGACTAATGGGCCAGAAGGAGTTTAAATGAGAACCTCACCCGCTTTTTTTTTTTTTTTTTTTTAAGAATTCAGAACCTTTAAGACCCAGAGCACGGTTTCAGGCCGTAGTAAACAGCAACATTATTATAATTTGTCGTTTTTCTTTTTTGGGTTTTTTTTTGGCCATGCGGCATGTGGGATCCTAGTTCCCAGACGAGGGGTCGAACCTGTGCCCCGTGCAGTGGAAGCGTGGAGTGTTAACCACTGGACCGCCAGGGAAGTGCCTTCACCTACTTTTTTTTTTTTTTGCGGTACGCGGGCCTCTCACTGTTGTGGCCTCTCCCGTTGTGGAGCACAGACTCCGGACGCGCAGGCTCAGCGGCCATGGCTCACGGGCCCAGCCGCTCCGCGGCATGTGGGATCTTCCCGGACCGGGGCACGAACCCGTGTCCCCTGCATCGGCAGGCGGACTCTCAACCACTGCGCCACCAGGGAAGCCCTCACCTACTTTTTAGAGGGCACAGCCAAATGAAATTCTCATGCACTTGGGTCCATGACCCTCACTCAGTGTTAGTTCTGGAAGCTTCTGTGGCAAAAAGAAAAGCTTACTAAAACTGAGATAGACTCTTTAACACTTGGTAAATATACTGAGAACTAGATAGGATTTAGGGACTGGGGAACGGAATACTCCCCCACCCTCACCCAGCCAGGCTCCTGTGACTTATGTACTGCAGATCAAGGTTTATTATTACCCCTTAATTCATGTGACTTTACCTCCTCTTTGCTAATGATGGAGGGGCTGCTGACAGAATGTGGCTGAGGAGGCACGTCCACGTGAGGCCCAGACTGCTAAGTGAAGGGCCAGGGTCGAGCTGAGCCGAGGAGCAGCCATGGTGAAAAACTGCGCATCTTCAGGCGTGAGATGGGAAGGACCTCGGATTGTGAGGGCTTTGGCGTTGCTTTCTGTGGGCACCCCCAGATAACAGCGAGACCAGTGTCCCTCCTTTGCACGTGCCTGTACCTCCACCCGGCGAAAACACCATTTGTTGAGAGCTGTGCCCAGGACCGTGCCCGGCATTGTGAACACCCTCTCAGTCATTCCTCCAAACTGCCCTTGGAGGAATTCCACAGATCACCCCATGCCATGGATGAGGGGCACTGGTGAAGGTTCGGGCAGCCGCAAGTCAAAGCCCAGGCTACCTGGCTCCCAGCGGCACTCTGTTTGCCCCAGAACCCTCAGCCTGAGTTCATCTCCAACCCCCTTTCAAAGAAGCCCTGGTCCCTGTCTGTGGTGGACGCCATGGCCTCTGGGCTCCCAGCTAGGCAGCCTCTCTGGCTCTTAGAAGAGAGCATCTCCTGGTCTTGGATCTGGCTCTCCAGGCACTCCCACTGCCAGCAGTTTTTCAGCTCCCAGATCTGGCCCCTGCAGCCTGCCATCACTGCCGTGCCAGGCTCCAGCGTGGGAGCTCCGGAACCTGCAGTGACTCCCTGCTTGTACCCGGTAAAACCCTAAGCCCCAGCCCCGACCTACTTTTCCAGCCTCTTGCCTCCCTCTTGGAGGTTTTCATTTCCAAAGCTTCCCTGTCCTTGAATTGCCAGGTTTATTCATACCGCTGAGCACCAATGATGTGTCACGCCCCGTTTCAGGTGCTGATGGGACCGCACTAACTAAGGGTACTAGGATTACATCTAGTAGAGGAGATGGCAAGAGACGATAAAAGATAAGTATGGGGGGTGCTGTGAAAGAAAAGAGAGGAAGGGGCTGGGGAGGGAGGGCAGCCTCAGGGCAGGAGGCCCCAAGGAAGGGGGTGTTTGCCTGGCTGGAAGCGACCTGCCTTCTGCAACGTGTTGCTTATGTACTGGATCCCCCGAGTGTCCCCGGAGCTGGTGGCCAGAGACCCGCTCCAGCTCTGCCCACCACTCCCCCGCACCCCAGGCTCTGCCATGGCGAGTTCAGGCTCTGGTCCCAGGTCCCACGCTGGCTCGCACCTCCGGCTTTGGAGCAGCTCGGCCGTGGGGGGACCGCGGGTGGGGCGGGGGGTCGTGTCCGGGCTGGTGGGGACAGGTGCCCGCGTGCGCGGCGTCGAGGTGCCGGGACCCCGAAAGCCAGCTCCCCTGGAGACGCCTGGCCATTTCGGGAGCCCGAGTGCCATGGGAAGCTTAGGGGCCCTCCGCCTCGGCACCCCATGGCCCCCATGCCTGCCGCGGGCCAGGGGGAGGGGACACGGTGGTTGGAAAGGCCTTGGCATTCGACCAACACGAAGGGCACATGACCTTGGGCCTGTGGACCTTGGGCCTCAGGAGCTTCCTCTTCCTGGATGGAAGATGGGAGGCCTGCTCCACCGTGAGGGGCCGGCAGGGGGACCAGGGGCCAGCCTCGGAGTCCAGGAGGAGGAGGCACCCGCCCTCCAGGGACCAAAGGCAGGAGGGGAGTGGGCGCTCGGCTGGCCCCCAGGAGAGGCCGGGAGGGCGGTCGGGGGGGCGTCGGGGGGTCATCTGAGCGGGCCTGGGGCTGGGAGGGCTCCTGGCACACGCCCAGACCAGGGAGAGGGCTGTGCCTGCCCGTGGAGGGTGGGGCAGGGGGAGCAGCGGCCCCAGGAGGCCTGGCCATCTCGGCTGAAGTCAGGACCTGTATCGGGAGGGTGGGAGACGCTGAGGCTTCAGTGAGGGGGGCGTGGGAGCCCCCCAGGCCAGCGCTGCTTTGTCTCCATCACCCTCCTTCCGTGGGCCAGGGGCTGGGCTGCTCATCTTCCCTCCCCCACAGCCCCGCTCTGCTGCAGTCACCCCCTTCTAGTGCCAGGCCTCAGGCTCCCCACCACCCCTGGTGACCTCAGCATCTGTCCTAGGATGGCCCACCCCCGTCTGGCCTGTCTGTTCCTTGGCTTCTTCCTCCTGATGACCCCACCCCTGAATGCACTGCCATGGCTGCCCCCAAATTGCCTTGTCTTCACTGACACCCGCCCCCTCCAGTCTGTCCCTGGGCGTCCTGCTCTCTGATTGCCACTCCTGCCTCAGCCTGCAGGCTGCCAGCAGATCACCCGTCGCCATTCGGCCACTCAACCCCATGTCCCGGCTTCACTCTCCTGCATCCTTGCCTTCCCTCCCTCTGCGTAGGCTCAGCTCCCAGCAGCCTTAGCTAGTGTGCCCTGGTCACGGTGGACACTGCCTCCCCCACGGAGCCCAGGTGGGTGCCAAGAGGTCAGGGTCTGGGTACCGACGCAGCAAGGGAGTTGAGACCAAGGCTCGCACAGAGTGGGCGCTGGCCTGTCCCAGGCTCCTCTGCTACGTGAACTGCCACTCCAACCGCAGAACTTGACGAGTCGGCCGCCAGGAGTCGGCGGGGCGGGTAGGGTGGGAGCCCAGGCTGATCCTGGTTCTTGTGAAGCTCCCGCCGGTGGGTGGAGGACGGCCGGTTGCCGTGAGGGCTGTGGGCCCACAGGGCCTGGGGCTCTGGCCTCGTGACCCTGGACAGGGCCCCCCGCCCCCCGCCGGTGTCCTCTGTTGGGCTCTTGGGAGTATTAAAGTGTGTGCGTGTGCAAAGGGCTGATCCGTTGTTCCTGCAGTCACAGGAGCCCGCCCCCCATGGGGGAGCCATGAAGGCCCCAGCTCTGTGTGGGGCGAGGGGCTTTTGACCAGGAGAATTGATTACATCAGTGAAGGCGGGCCAGGTGGGGCCAGTGAAGATGGTGTCAGGAGGAGGGGCATGCTTTGTTCACTCCCTGTGCCTGGGGCCCAAAGGATAAAAAAGGAAAAGGAGAGAGGCGTGAAGGGGCACGGGGAAGGGGACGCACTTTCCCACGGCCGGCCTCCCGTGCTGCAGAAATCGGGGAAAACGGTTGGTGGGTTGACTCGGGGTTTCCCTCAAACTGCATGGGGGCTTCACCTGTCTCCCTTCATTCCCCAGTGGCCCCGCCCACCTGCCACTGGCACCCTCCCTTCCCAGCCTGGAACTGCCCTTTGGCTCAGATGCCCCCATCCAGGCTTGCCTCCTCTTGCCCAGTGTAGCCCACTCACCTCACAGCCTCCTGGGGGGGTCTTCAAGGCATGGCCCAGATCACCCCCCACCCCGGGCAAAACCTGCCAGCTCCTTACCGGGTCGTGACGCGTTTGACTACAAATGACAGAGAAGCCAAGGAAGAGTGTGTGACTGGCCTTCCGCAGGCCAGGCTGGTTCAGTGGCCCACCAAGGCCACGGGGCCGGCTCTATCCCCACTGCACCTGCAGGCATCCTGTCCCCATTTCATCAGTAAAAGGGGGCAGGGTCAGAGGGCAAGGGATGTGTCACAGCTGCGTGTGTCCCTTTCACAAAGCTTTCTCAGAAGCCCCAGCCACAGCTTTCATCTCACTGGCAGGATCTGGGACCCATGGCCACCTCTAGCTGCAAGGGAGTCTGGAAAGGTGTTTTTTTATTTTTCTGGACACACTGAAGCACAGAACAAACTGGGATTCTAGGCACCTGGGAGCGTCTGCCACGCCGCCCTTCCTTCCCGTCCTCCCTCCCAGGCCTTGGCTAAATCTGCCCCCTCAGCTCCAGCCTCACTGTCCCTCTGTGGCCTGGTCAGCTGTTGCCCTTCCTCCAAGACTGTTCAGCTGTCCCCATCCAGTTACTGTCCCAAGCGTAGCTGAAAGAATAAAGTAAGGAATGCTCACCCGATGAAAGGCCATGCAACTGTTCACAAAAACATGGCCGACTGGAACACACTGATAAGGGAAGGTGTCTGTTGTGGGTTGAATTGAGTCCCCTCAGACGTGTTGAGGTTCTTAACCCAGGTGCCTGTGAATGTGACCTTATTTGGAAACGGTCTTTGCAGGTGTTATTAGTTAGGTCATCCAGGAGTAGGTGGGCTCTTAAGCCAACGCCTGGTGTCCTTATAAAAAGAGAAGACAGGGAATTCCCTGGCTGTCCAGTGGTTAGGATGCCCGCTTTCACTGCCGGGGGCCCGGGTCCAATCCCTGGTTGGGGAACTAAGATCCTGCAGGCCGCATGGTTCCGGGTTGGGGCTGGGGAGAGAAGACGGAGACCCACAGGGGGAAAGGGCACATGAAGATGGAGGCAGACACTGGAGGAGCGATGTGCTTACAAGCCAAGGACTGCTGGTCACCAGGTGCTGGAAGAGGCCAGGAGAGATTCTCCCTCAGAACCTCCAGAAGGAACCAACACTGCTGACACCTGAATTTCACACTTCTGGCCTCCAGAACTTAAGAGGATAAACGTCTGTTGTTTTAGCCACACAATCTGTGGGCTGTTGTTATGGCAGCCCTGGGAAACTGCTACAGTCTCCAAGATAATTGTCAACTGAAGAAAGCAAAGAACAGAACGGTCAGTACCTGGGCCGTGCTTTGCGGGAGCGTGGATGTTCCCACGTGCTGGGACTCGCCTGGGACGTGCCGGGAGGGGTGCACGGCTGGGAGGCGAGGACCCGGTTTTTCTCTTCGCAGCATAGCCTGGGTTCCGTTTGCATTTTTTACTTTGTAATGTTAATATAGTATTCATTGCAAATAAAACAAGTAAAAATTCAAATCAGGGAGAAAATAAAGTGTCAAAAAATCCACACAAACCCTACACCTCTCCCAAGCCCTCCTCCCGCCTGAGTCTTTGGTAACGTTTAACCATCGCAGCATGGATGGGAGTGGGGGACCCTGGGCTTTAGCAATTGCCTGGTTTCTTTCAGAGGGAAGAGAAGTGAGGGAGAGGCCAGAGGAACCTCACGGGGGAAGGAGCTGCTGCCTGGGACACGGGGGTCAGGGGGAACACCGCTGGGTTAACAGAGCCTGTGACGTGTCTGAGGACACCCTGCCCGGGGTCACCAGCCAGCCCCTTCCCACCCTCCTGTCCCCGGAAGCTGCAGACAAGCCTGACGTCACAGGCTGATGCTGGGGATTCAACGGGGTGTGAAGGCCCAGGAGAGCTGGCCCGTCCTGCAGCGGAAGCTGGGCCCTCTCCTGCCTTCCTCTGCGGGCGGGCGGGGGCTTCTGGCTCAGCAGTTGGAAGGAGCATCCAGGCTGTAGCTGTGGAGACTCAGCGTGTCCAGGATTGACTGCAGGAGGCTGGGCAGAAGTGGGGGTGGGCAGACATGAAGACACTCCTTTGGCAAGCGAGGCTTCCTCCAGGAAGCCCTCTCGGACCACTTAGGTTGGGCTAGGTCTAACCTCAGAGGGACAGGTCCATTCGCCCTTCAGAGCTCCACTCAGACCTCCCCTCCTCCGGGAGGCTGAGTCTGGCCTCAGCTCGTGTCCCCTGAGCCCTCCCACCTCAGTACTTGCAGAGAGCTCCTAGCACAGGTCGCCTGCCCTGCCCAGCGGGAGGATGGCTGGGGCCCAGGCCTCCCATCACCCGGTCACAACAGTCACGGAGAAGCGCTTGCTGCCCGGCTGCGACTGTGCTCAGCATGTTTGTGAGCCGTACTCCCTTAATCCTCACGCCTCCATTAGCCCCATTTTGTAGATGAGGAAACCGAGGGTCTGGAGGTACCCCGTAGCTGGCCCAGGTCAGGCAGACCACCACCATGCTGGCCCCTCTGACTCGTGTCGGGGTGGGACTGAGACCTCTTCCTCTACGATACACAAAGCCCCGCTGTCTTAAAAAAACAAAGAACACTTTATTCCCTTGGCGGTTTCTGTACAACAATGATGCCACAAGGTGGGAGTCCTGTCCTTCCTTGAGCACAGCCTGCCTCCTGGGAGAGCTTATCACTTTGCCCAAGAGGCTGAGCGCCACTCGGGGCAAAGGAGGCCACAGTCACCTCCAACTTGTGCAGAAGCATCCTCCTCCCCGCCTATTCCCACGGCCATGATGCACTGGATGCGCCCGGGCTGCCCTGAGCTCACACCACAGCCCCGCTTCTAGTGACAGCCCCTGGAGCGTGGGCTCAGATGCCCTTCGGCCTGGAGAGGCCCAAACTGGCGGTACCTGTGCCCACTTACAGGCCCTGCGATGATTCACAGGGACACGAAGCATTGAGGTTGCCTGGGAAAGACACCATTTCCTGGGGAGCCCTGGTGTTGGTTCCTGGCCGTTGGTAGTGGGCCAGAGCCCCAGACATCCGCTGACCCACGTCCCCATTTTACAGATGGGCAGCCTGAAAGCCCAGAGGGTGAAAAGACTTCTCCTTGCCATGGCTGTATTTACCTGTTGAGACCTCCCCTCCCACTGACCTGTGCCCGCTCCCCCACCCTGGCCCCTAGGCCAATACGGAGCTTCCAGAAGGTCTCATGGCTTCTTAGTGGTCCCCCAGATTACCCTCCAGTGGGAGCGTCAGGGGTAGGGGTATTCCCAGCCTTGCCACATGGAGAAGCTGGAGTGCACTGGCAGAGGATTCAGTTCTATGACACCAGGAGCCCCTGAGCTGCCTCTCTGTCCCTAACACAGACTGGACAGGTGGCCGAGAAGTGTCCCGAGAGCTCCGCCAGGTGGAGGATTTGCAGCGTTAGCGAGTCGCTGGCAAGCTCATGGGTGGGTCATCAGAGACCCCATGGTGGTGTGGCTGGGATCCCAGGAAAGGGCTGGCGTGATGGCTGGGTTTCTGGAAGACTCCAAGTAACAGCGCCAGGCTGGGCGCCGCAGGGGCATCATCTCTGAGCTTCCTGACTGTACAACGTGGGCATGAGGATCCCCATTTCACAGAGGAGAAAACCGAGGATGTCAAATTTGTGGCCAGGGTCACCCAGCTCGGGCGTGGAATTCAACCCAGGTCTGATGGAGTCCACAGCCCACGGGGTCTGGGAGTCCGGTGCAGGGCGGTTGGCGTCAGGGGCCCAATTTATGTCTAGGCTGCGTTTTGGAAAAGCGGCCCCGGGAGAGGTCGGGCCCTCTGGTGCCGGGGGCCCCGGGTGTCACAGGCTGGAGGGCTGGGCCAAGGCGGGCCCCGCCGGGGCGGCGGGCACGGCATCGCCCTCGGGCCGGGCCTCCTCGCCGCGCGCGTAGCTGAGCACCACGGTGACGGTGGCGAAGGTGGCGGCGTTGACGGGGAAGGCGCGCAGCAGCGTGGAGGCCAGCCCGCGCGTGAAGACGCGCCAGCCCTCGGCGCGGTAGCTCTGGCGCACGCAGTCGAGGATGCCCCGGTAGCGTGGGGCGCCCCGCAGCCCGTCAGCCTGCAGCCGCGACTTGACCACGTCCAAGGGGTAGGTGGAGAGCCAGGACGCGATGCCCGACGTGCCGCCCGCCAGCAGCAGCTTGGGCACCAGCAGGCGGTCGTCCGGCTCGCAGCCCAGCACGCGTGTCAGCGTGTCGTAGGTGAGGAAGTAGACGCCGAAGCTGGGGGTCTCGCGCAGCAGCGTGGACACCATGCCCCGGTTGACGCCGCGCAGGCCCTCCCGCCGGTAGACCTGCGCCAGGCAGTCCAGGGGCCCGCGGTAGGTGCGGGCCGGCCCCGCCTCCTGCAGCTGCAGCCGCGTCTTGGCCAGCTCCATGGGGCAGCAGATGACACACTGGATGGCGCCCGCCGCCGCGCCCGCCAGGAACTGGTTCAGCGGCGAGTCCCGGCCCAGGGCCCGGAGGGTGTTGCCCTGCACGCCGAACACCAGCGCGTTGATGAAGGTGAGCCCCAGGAGGGGCGAGCCCAGGCCGCGGTACAGGCCCAGCACCTGCGGGGCGCACAGAGACGCGTCAGGGGCGTTCCCGCTTGGAGTCCGGGGTTGCCCAGGCCCACCTCTCCAGGGACCCTCCATGCAGCTGGCGGCTGCCCCGGCCCACCCTAGCGGTACACGAGGATCAAGAAGAATTTTAGTAGAACCGAAGCCCTCAATCTGAGAGGCCTGGGCACTTGCACCCTGCCATTCGCAAAGCCCGGATTTGCCCGACAGTTGCCCCGACGCCTCTTCTTCCAGCTCTGTGGTCTGCGGACGGCAGCATCCCAGAGGCTGGTTCCCCGCCACACCCCCACCGGCCCCAGGCCACTCACGCCTTCCTGCTTGATGATGGCTTGGAAGCAGTGCAAGGTCCCTCGGTACTGGGGCTTCTCCACGCTCTGGACCTGGAGCCGCACCTGGAAGGAGGGCCCGGTGAAAGGCGGGCTAGTGGAGCCAGGACGCCCAGCTCCCCGGGGCCAGCACTCAGGACACCCGGGGAGGCGCTCTCCAGGAGGCCCGAGGCCAGACCCAGAAGGCAGGGAGCCAGGGAGCTTTCTGTGGCTTTAGGAGTTCCGGGGGGGGGGGGCAGGGCTGGGTGTCTGTGCCTCTTCAGGGAAGGCTATCAGCGGGCAGTCACAGGGACAGCCAGCTGCAGAGGGGCAGGGGTCCTCAAGACCCCTGCTTCACTATCTCTGCACCGTGTAGTGACAGTGGGGCATGAGACATCTCTCGAGACCTCCCCACCCTCCCGGTAGCAAATCGTGGCCGACGCCAAAGGGGCTCAGGATCTAACATCCCACCACGCACTCCCTTCATCAGGGGCTGGCAGCGCGCAATGGGCACTGAAAGTGAGGAGCCTCGGGCCTCGTGGGCCTTCTGCTTGGTTTCTGCCAGTGCCCCCCGGTGAGGGCAGTGGTCATGAGTTAGTAAAGCGGTGACAGGAGAGCAGCTGGCAGCCTCCTTGGGGACCGTGTCAGCAACTCTGGGGCCTGGGGGATCAGGCTGCGCTGCCCTTGGAGCCCAGCGGGCCAGAACCTCACTGTGAAAGCGTTCTTTGTTGACCGAGAGCTTATCTCTGTCCTTGATACGCAGGCCCCACAGTGCAGAGCAGAAGCACATTTCCTGAACTCCGAATCCGTGTCACGCGGGTCGGGGTGAGCTAGGTTAGGTCCCATTCCGGGAGCTGGTCTCCGGCTCTGACTCAGAGATTATCACCATTACAGGCATAATCACTGGTTGAAGTGGGTTCGGTCACTCCCATTTCAAAGGTGGGAAGACAGGCTCGGAGATGTTTTGCAGCTCGGTCAGGCTGTCCACTCCAGGGACCTGAGTGGCTGTGTTGGTCGGGGCCAGGGTGGGGTAGGGGTGCTGGCGAGTGCACTTACAGGAAATGTTTTGTAAGAAAGAAAAGAATATACCATCTCGGCACACGAGGACCTCAGCCAACAGCTGGCAGACACTGCTCTGAGAGGCAGCTGACCACCGAGGGCACCCTGCGACGTTCACCCCAGCACCCCTCCCTGCCCTGGCTGCCAGCTCAGAGGAGAGAAGCACAACCACTCGATGAACTTGGAGAACATATTAACACCATGAGCTCTGTCTCAGGTTGTTTTCTGTGATGGGAGGCTCTTCATTTTCCCTTCAATGTTCTGGGGTCTCTGGGGGACTCTCTCTTCCTCCTGTGGTCCCCCGACAGTGACACCAAGAGGGCTGTGTCAGCAGACATGACCTGAAACGGAGCTGCTCCCTCCGAGGCTGGACTTTCAGATGCCTCGGGGGAGTCTTTTAAGTCTTGACAGGATGTCATTTGAGGACTGAGGGACCCACCCCTGGAAAAGTGGTCATTCGCACACAAGCCCCGGAGGCTCCCAGCTCCCCGACGGGGCTGGGAGACCCCACGTGAAGACTCCCTGATCCAGAGGGGGCTGATTTTTCTCAGCCAGCCCCCAGGGCTCCCACCCCAGGATCTGGGCTGGGCCCAAGCTCACCTCACACCCTCCCTGTCCCTAGCTGGGGAGAGATCTCTGGGGCATGGGGGGTGGGGAGGGGCGTGGCGTGGCGGGGTCCAGGCCCAGGGTCTGATTGTGGGGGGCGGGGAGGGGGGAACGACAGAGAAGAGAAGCGTTGGGTTCACCTGGTCTGTACTTACTAGCGCTCTCCGGGGTGAGGCTTAACGCTCATCTACAACAAAGTTACATTTTGCTATGGATGGAGACAGCCCCTAGCTCAGAAAGTAAAGGCGGTTAAAGCAACACAAAATTTCAACATCACATCCAGGCAGGGACCCCGGAGGCCAGCCCCCAGCCTCCCCGCCCCCTCCCCTGCCCGGGCCGGCTGTTCCCTGGTGAAAGAGGGCTCAGACACGGTGTCCCTGGTCACTGTCACATCCAGTGACACAGGACAGAAAATGGCCTTCCCACAGAAACATGTGCGAAGGCGGTGTGCCTGCGGACAGCAGCTGTGATTCTGGGTGCAACAGAGGAAAACCAAACTTTGGACTCAGATTTTAGCCCCAAAGACCTGGAGGAACAAGCTGCCAATGTTGCAGCCATAAGACAGCGTGGATGGGCATGGAGCACGGGTGTCCCTGCGCGCATAAGGCAGCGTGGATGGGCATGGAGCACGGGTGTCCCTGCGCGCATAAGGCAGCGTGGATGGGCATGGAGCACGGGTGTCCCTGCGCGCATAAGGCAGCGTGGATGGGCATGGAGCACGGGTGTCCCTGCGCGCATTCCGGAGCCCAGGTCCGAGTTCATGAGGTTCAAGAGGTAAAACAGACCACAGATGAGAATTAGGATGGTGGCCGCCTGGAAAAGGGGAGGGCAGAGGTGTCAGGAGGGGAGGGGGGCTTCGGAGGGACCGGCCTTGTTTCTTCTCCCAGGTGTGTGCTTCACGGTGATTCATAGATTCGTACACGGAGCGCGTGCGCACATTTCTCTGTGTGTGACACTTCAATTAAAACAACCACCGCAGAGCTATGAAGTAAATCCCACCTTTGCCAAAAGCAAGCAATATATATGGGCCTGTGTACATGTCTGTTTTTTGGTAGAAATCATTAACAAGGTTTGGGGGAAAGGTTACATAAAGGACTGTTGTCTTTTTGTTTTCTTTTTAGTTTATATGTCTCTGTTACGGAGAACATTTTTTATGACCTACATTACTTTTGTAATAGAAAGTCAACGAAAAAAATGTGTATGTACCCGATGATTAAAAAAGCCATCAAAAAAAAATCACGTTTCCCAATTTTCTTTGAGAATGCTTAACTTTTATAATGGAAAACAGTAAAAAAAAAAAAAAAAAGGCCATTGGTGATAGAGCATTAAATCAAACCAAATGAGTGTCTCTAGAATGAGCACAATTTAATGGTACCTGAGCCCATGGGTGGGACAAGAGCGTCAGTGGTGACTGCTGGGGGTGGGTTTTCTCTCCCTGCAGAATAAAAAGCTTGGCTTTTTTTTTTTTTTTAAGAAGGAAACAATGTAAATATTTTAATAAAAACAATCCCACAGCATTTATTGTCATCTGGTAATAACATAAAGGTGAGCAAAACAATACGAATAAATGCTTTAGAACTACACTTCTAACAAAGGACACCTGAAAACACTGTATTGCCTTCTCAACAATTTCTCACTTCACTGATCATCTCTAGTTGGAGACACTCTGGAGCACAGTAATGTTATCTCCTTTCAGCGTGATCCGACTCAGCTGTTTTCTTGACTTTGTTTTAGCATGAATCTCTTCTGCATCATCTAATACGAAGTTCATATACTCATCAAAACCAGTGATACAGCCCCCTATCTGCATATTCACTTGCTCATAAAGCCACACCTGAATCCCAGATTTTGCAAGCATCGGACGATAAGATCAATGGGATGCACCTGCACCTTCTGCACCTTCCGGCCCCGGCCCCGGTACGCCATGGTGGAAGTTCACAAAGACACACTACCCCGCACACCAAGAGCTTGGCTTTTTAAAGACAGCTTTGCCCAGATGGGATGCTGGTGGGCCACGGTGGCAAAAACACAGTTCCAAACGGATCTCCTCAAAGCCCACCCTCCAGGTGCCAGGTAAGGTGGGGGGAGAGGGGTGTCCCGGGGGCAGGAACCCAGTGGGGCAGAGGCTCCTGTGCTCAAATTACTGCCGGGGGTGCTGGTCATGGTTCAGAAGGTCCGAGGGAGCTAGAGACGCCAGAGCAAAGTGCCCCCCAGCCTGGCGGGCCCGACTGAGGGCCGGGGGCGGGGAGCTGCAGAAGGCCTGGCCAGGCCTGGCTGAGTCCTAGCTCAGAGAGGCCTCTGCAAAGCTGGGCTGAAGAAGTGAATCGGAGACACTTCCTGGCTGGATGCAGCTCTGAGAGGCATTCACAACACATGAACACGCGACAGAAACACAGCACGACGTGGACCCTGCTTGACTGTCCTGGGCTGCTCTGGCCCGTGGGCAGGCCCCGGGGGGTGGCCAGCTGGGCAGACACCGGAAGCCGTGCGGACAGGCTGCCCCAGCACCTCACTCTCACAGGTCCATATGGGGGCTCAGGGGCTGCTGAGTGGCCAGAAAGCCCGGCCTTTCCAACTCCTCCCCAAATGCGCTGAGTGGCTTGGAAGGAATAAGGAATTCCACGACCTTCGGAACCAGCACTTCACCCGGCACAAACTGCACTGTTGAGCACCGGGCCCAAAGGCCTCAGTAATCTTGCCAACCCCTCACTGTGCAGGTCAGAACTTTACCCAGAGGTAAAGTGACTGACCCACAGTCCCATGACAGATCAGCCGGGCAGGGGGCCCGGAGCTGCACAGGCCCAGGGACAGACTTATTTTTTTTGGCAGGGGGTGGGGTGGGGGGCGGGGGAGACTTTGCTGAGTGGCTTGAGGGATCCGAGTTCCCCGACCAGGGATTGAACCTGGACCCTCAGCAGTGAAAGTGGGGAGTCCTAACTACTGGACCACCAGGGAATTCCCGGGACAGACCTTTTTAAAGTCAGAGCCAGTGCATAAGGCAGGGCCCTCACGCCTGTGCTGGAGAAAATCCCTGCCCTAGTTCACAAGACTTGTTCTCAGCCCAGGAACACCTGGGTTCCTGAAGAAAGAGGAGACAGGGAGTCCTCTCAAACCCACCTAGGGCTGACGTCCTCGCCTGCGCTCTGCCCTCGCCCCCCTGGGAAGAGATGCCAAGTTCAGTGTTCACAGCGGGACACCAGGTCTGGCCGAGTGCCTGCTGCTGGCAGCTCACCGGGCTCCCAGGGGAAGCCCGCAAGGAAGGGTCCTGACGTGGCTACAGCTGAAGGACCAAAAAGCCCCAGAAACGGGGGAATCTTATTTGGGAATTTCCAACTGGGTATGCGGACTTCCTTGGTTTCCGTTGAGGTGCTGGAGAACCTGGGGCCCGACGACGTGCCAAGGTGTGGGCTCGCAGAGGGGAACTGGGCGCCGGCCCCGGGGCCATGCTCAGGAGCCACCAGCACCCTACAGGTGCACACCAGCCCTCGGGAAACGACTGCTCAGTTTCTCAGCCCTGATCACCACCGCTCTGTGAAGATCACGGTCACGGGAAAGGCTGACAAGGTTTGATTTTTCTGCATTTTCTCCCTGAACTTTCTTTCTTTTTCAGGAAGCTGTCTGGAGGAGTTCTGTGTAAAAACGGGGGGTGGGGGTGCCCCTTGCTCTGGGTGGGAGGAAACCTGTCCTTCGGCCCCTCAGTCCCAGCTGGCCAAGCCCCAGAATGGAGCTCCAAGTTCAGCCCCAGCTGGGAGACTGCAGGGACAAACCTGGGAGGAAAGGCCGACTTGGCCCGGTGGACAAGCTGCCTCTCACCTGGGCAGCAGGGAGAAGAACCCTGACTCTACCTTCATTCTAGAACCTGTGGGAGGACCTTGGAAGGGCTCCCAAGGTGGTGCCCAGAAAGGGGGGGCCAGCCACCAGGACGCTGCAGGCCGCCCTCCAATGTCTGTGCCTCCACGAGGGCCTGAGAATAAAACCTCGACGAGAGACTCACCTTGACCGTGTCAAACGGGTGTCCCACCAGCACACCTGCCACACCTGGAGGGAGAAGGGAGGACGTGTGACCCAGATGCCTCGGAAACCGCAGCGTGGGGCACGGTTCTGGCAAGGACGTGCCTGGCACATCCGGAGAGCCCCTTAATCCTCCGCGTGAGGGTAAGTGAGGGTGACCGCCCCGAGGTCAGGCCAGCACCTGGCCAGCTCAAAGCTGGTGACCCTCCCTCCGCCCTGCTGCTCACTGCAGGAGCTCCCCCTTGGGAGGCTGCACGTGCCATTTCTAAGATGCGCACATCACTCCACATGCCTGGCACGGCTGGGGGCTCCAGGGCTCTGGACTTGGGGCCGGCCCCTCGCCCAGATTTGAACTTTCCCTGTCATTTACCAGCTGCTCGAGCTCACAGAGAACTCGGTGTCCGAGCATCACTCTCCACCTGTACAGGTGTGAAGATCAACCTCCCCAGGGCTGCTCCTGGCCCCGAAGTGCTGACCCAGGACCTGAGGCGTTCATGCCTGGTTATGTACCAGTCCAGGACCTGTCCGAATCCAGCCCCCCTCAGAGGACAAAGGCTCCCCCTCCAAATGGCCCACAAGCACCTGTCAGAGTCCTGCGTGCTGTGTGCGTTACAAACATCCCTGTGAATCAGGCAGTCTTGTTACTCTGCTTCATGGAAGAAGTGAGGCTCAGTGACGTCGGGTGACTGCTGCGCTGACTCCCATGCTTTCCTCCCTAGAATTTCATGTGTGTACATCTTACAGTTCTTTTTTTTTTTTTTTGCTATATTTAAATGTATAATTAAATACAGCAATTAAACAGGCTAACATTTGTTGAGTAACAAACAGTAACGTTTCTACCTTCTGGTTACCGTTCTTAGTTTTGTCCGTGTACCAACTCTCTTTCTTATGTATGTAAAGAAAGGACCATTAGCCCGTTTTACAGATGAGGAAACTGAGGCATAGAAAAGTAATATGTCCATGCCACACAGCTAGGTAAGCGGTGGAGCCGAGATCTGGACCCAAACCTTCTGGCCCTGGAGCCGCCCTCCTTAACCACTCAGAGCTAGCTCCCTGTCAGAGCTGGTTAGCATGTTCATGGATGCCCAGAGTCAACGGGAGTTACTACGCTTCTTCATAAATTGAATTTTTAAAAATTTATTTATTATTATTATTACTTTTTGGCCGCACCGCACAGCATGTGGGATCTTAGTTCCCCGACCAGGGATTGAACCCGTGCTCCCTGCACCGGAAATGTGGAGTCTTAACCACTGGACTGCCAGGGAATTCCCCCATAAATTGTATTTTTAATCCTTGTATAATGTCCTCTTCATCTTAATGCTTCGGACCTTAAAATCCACTTTGTTTGATATTAGCTTTGCCAATCCTGCTTTGTTTTTGGTCACGTGTGTCTGGTATAGTTTTGTCCAGTTCCTAATTTTCAACCTTGTCTTACTGCTTTGTTTTAGTTGTTCCACAATCTACAGCTGGGTTTTGGTTTCTACTCTGGCCTGCAGCAGTCTCAGATTTTGCCAAGACAAGAGCTCTGACATGATTCCGTCTTATTTTATGGGCATGATCTATGTACTTCCTTTCCTTTCCACATTTTTGCTGGTTCAGGCAAACTACTATTTATCCCCTTTCTGCTTGCTCATTTCTAACTTCAGCTAAGAGTTACTTCTGCTTTTGAACACTCATAACCTTTATGTAGGAACAGGGTGAGAACCGTCCCTGCCATGGGGTGAGAGTAGGAGGCTCTCTCTGCCCTCTACTGCCCCACCCTACCCCCAAGGGGGTTCCCACCCTGCCAGCTTCCACTGATCTACAAACCCCACGGGACTCGGGGCTATCCCATCTCCTCTTCACCTCTCCCGCCATCTCGGGGTCTCTACTCCGATCGTTGGAGCCTTTCTTGACTATGGCCCTCAGTTGTAACACATGGGAGACATGCCCTCTGAATTCCTGCTCATCTGCAAAATCTGCTTCTTTAACGCCATTAGGGAAAACAGTCCTGTGCTCTGGTGAGAATTCCGGGCCCAGGCCATTAAGGGCGGCAACGTCCCAGAATCTTCCGGTTTCCAGTGCAGATGAGAAATCTGTTGTCAGCGTGTCTGTTCTCCTTTATCAATACCTTATTTATTCTATGAAGAAGCCACTGAGATTTTATCTGTAGATTTCAGGAATGTCACCAGGAGATACCAAGGGTGTTGTCTTTTTCCTTTAAAAGAACCCAGCCTGGAACTCTCCCAGCACAGACTAGCCTTTTCCTGATCAGAGAAAATTTCCTCTATTATCTATTCATCATCTCCAGACCTTTTTCTCCCTCTGGGACCCCTAACATTCAAGGTGGGTGAAAAGACACCCCAAGCCTGTCTTTCCCCTCGAGACTTCCACCTCTGTGTTTCTGATCTTCGAGACACACTTTGTTTTTATCTCTTGAGATCCACCTTCTTTTTCATTTCATGTTTCGAATTTTCTGAATTTGAAAATCCTAATTCTAGGACCTCCTCTCGTGGGCTGTAACTGGATCTCCTCGGGTTCTGGAAACCTAACACTGCCTGGGGTGCGTTGCCTGGCCTTCCTTCTCTCTCCAGCCGTGCCCCCTGCAGCCAGGCCCAGCTGGGGTGGGGGTCCCCTTCCTGTGGGTGGATGCCCCCGCCTTTGGTCCCAGACTTGCCCAGGTGCCAGTAACAGCCTTCATCAGCCTGTGGGGTGGGAGAGGCGCCCCTCAATCCCACCAAGGGCTCCGAGAGCAGGCAGCTGCATTCCTATTTTCTCCCTTGATCTGAGGGCCCTCAGGCGAAGGGCTGGCGCCCCTCACCCTAAACATCTCCATCCACAGAAACAAGAGTCGGCTACGGGCCTGCCTCCATCAGGGCCTCCAGTCCCCCAAATCCTTACCCTTTTAACCTCCCAGTCACCTTGAGAGCCAGGAAGCCTGAGGGCCGTCTCCCTGAGAGGGGCCTACAGTCACAGCAGCCAAAGTGGACCGTGTCTCCCAACTCCAAAGCCGGTGCCCACTGCCTTACATAAGCTGGCCTTTGAGGGGCAACCCGCATCCCATGACCCTCAAGGGCAGGAGGTGGGACCACTGTCCTGGAGGCGCCTGGCAGAAGAAGTGGTGGGAAGGGACACCAGGATGACTGACCTGTCCCCCATATGCAGGGTCCCACTGCCTATGGTTGAATTTCTCTCCTCCCATCCATGCCTGTGGCAAGGGGACCCCCATTCAGAGCCCAAGGTCAGACCAGGAACTGACCCGTGGTGGGGAAGTGCAGGTGGGCATTGGGACCCTTCCACCCCGGGAGACCTCGGGGAAGCTGGCAATCAAGGTCCCATCCGCACCTCCCCGGAAGGCGAGGTTGAGCACGTGGCCCACACCCAGCCAATCAGAGGTGACGTACTGTCCTTCCTCCGGGCAATCTGAATCAAGAGGCACCCCAGCTGCGGAAAGGCAGCCTTCATCTGCCCTGAGCCTCCAGGCCTTGAGGAGCTCAAACCCCAAGGAGCCAGGCAGCCTCTGGGGGCCAGGCCCCAAGGCAGGGGCGCCACCTGCGCAAGGTTCCTGGACGGCCCCTCTGCTCCAGCCAGGCCGTGCCAGGGGCCCGGAAGGCAGGCCTGGGACACAATCCGGTCACTGTCCTGTGGGCCGGCCCCTAGCGCCCGTGAGGCTGGGGGAAGGGAAGAGCTTGGCAGCCTCTCTCCACTTCTGAGGGCCTAGGTTTCTCCTGGGTCAAATATACCAGGAGAGGGTCTCTCCTATCCTTTCCCGTCACCGCTCACACAGTGCGGGAGAAGGTGGGCACCACCAGCCCCAGGCTTCCACCTGGATCCAGGTAGGGCAGTCGGTTTGGGGGCTGTGGTCCAGCTCTCCCGGGTGCTGGACCCTGGCCTTGCCCCAACCCTGGGGCCTGGACAGGATCTCTCCCAGGTGGGCTTGGTGAGGATGGGCAGAAGGCATTCCAGGCAGGGTCCTGCGTAAGCAAGAGCCCAGAGTGACTTAACAAGTGTGTCTGGGGGGATGGGCCTGGCCTTAGGATGAGTGTTCCCAGCCCAATCCCCGTGGATCCCAGGACGCCTGCGTGAATACAGAAGGAATCCTGCGCCTCTGGGGAAAGAACCCACACTCTGCCTAGCGGAAAGGGGTTGGAAGGGGTGTTGGCCCTGGGGCTGAGCCACCACTGGGGGTGGGTAGAGAAGGGTCTGGGGCCCAGGAGAAGCCGGCGGCCTGGCGGCAGGACACTCAGGGAGGTCCCTCAAGGGGGACAGGAAGAGCAGAGAGTGGAATGGGGATGGGGGGGATTGAGAGCTGGGTCCACAGAGGCCAACCCCTCCTGTCTCCTCTGGCACCCTGGGCTTGGGAGAAATGCTCCCCAAATTACTGAAAGCTCTGAGGCCTGGAGGTCTGATTGGGTAACCGTCTGGGACACTTCCTGGGCACACCCCCTTCTCCACCAGCCCTCCTCTGGTGCAGAACAGGAAGCTAGCAACGCACTGGTTTAAATGCTAGATGCTCTCCTCTTCCTCCAGGTGCTCACGGCTGGCAGGTAGCTGAGAGCTTTATTAAAGACAACAGGGGCAGGTGCCGGAGAAGAGAAGCACCTGATGTCAGAGACTGGATGGGGCCTGGGGACACCCAGCCAGCAGCCCTCTCCCCGTGAGGCAGAGCCCTGCCACTTCTGTCCACTCTGCTGAATTCCTGAGGGCTAAACCTGGCTCCCAGTGAATACCTGTTGAATAAATTAACTCTACAAGTAAAAGCAGAGAAACTAAAGGCCAGAGAGGCCAGTGCAGAGCCCGACGCCCAACGGTCAGGCCACAGCAGAGCCCGTACAGCACACTGACTCAGGTCCTCCCCGGGACACAGGACCCCAGCGCCACGCCCCGGCTCCGGTGACACGCACGCGTGAGACCAAGGCCTAGCTCGCGCGGCGTGTCAGGCCCACTCTGCCAGCCGGGTGGAGTCTAACCACCAGCAGAGCCACGTAGGAAGGGGGCGGGGCGCCAAAGCGTGACTCGGTGCCTGGGGTCGTGCCGGCACCTTTTACGCCATCTCCCTAGGGCATCGTCCAGTTCACGCCCACGAGAATCCCGTGAGACAAGAGCACTGTTAACCCATTTTACAGACGAGGAATCCCCAGCCTCAGGGTAAGCCACTGGGCCGAGAGCTCGCAGGTGGGCTGGCCTCCCAGCCCGGATGCCTCGCCCCGGCGGCCCGGCGTTCCCGGCCCCCGCACGCGCCCGGGCAGGACCCGCCCGCCTCCTTACCCCCAGCGCATCCAGCCAGAAAGTCGAGCGCCATTGCCGGGTCCTCGGTGAGGCCGCCCTTCCTCCTTGTCCTCTTTCTCTAGCCCTTCGCCGGGCTGGTCGCCGTCGAAGGCTCCCCCTGCCCTGCTGGGCCGGGACTCGGCCTGGCCGCCTCCAGGCACGGAGCACCGCGCAGGCTGGGGTCTGGCGGCGGCGAAGGCGGCTCAGCGCGCGACTCCTCGCCGGGCGCACGTCCTTCGCTGGCCGGCTCGCTGGCCCTTGCTGTCGCCAGCGCACCGCCCGTGGTCCCTCACCTCGGTCGGCGGGTCCGGCCCCTCGGACCTGCCGGCCGGGCTCGGGCGGGGCGCAGAGCTCAGCCAACGGGCGGGCGAGGCTCGGACAACACCCCGGGCCCTGCGCGCCGCCGCCGCGCTTCATTGGCTGGGCGGACCTGGGGCGGGCGGGGCGGGAGGCACGTAACAGGCAGGCGGGCGGGCGGGGGAGCTGCCGAGGCGCTGCAGACAAAGAATGTGATTCGTGCGCCCGCCCGCGCCGCCCCGGGCGGGAGAGGAAGCCGGGTGTGTGCTGCTGCGGGAAGGTGGGGCCCGGCCCGGCCGGGGAGCCAACGGCCTGCGCGGCCCAGGAGCTTCCCGGCGTGCGCGATGCGGGTCAGCGGGGCGGGAGGTGGCGTGCGCTCGCTCCGGATTGGGCCTGGGATCCTGGGGCCTGGGTTTAGATCCCGACTCCGCCGCCCAGCCTCAGGGTCCTCGCCTGTATAATGGGGACACGCCGCGGTAACGAACGTGGACGCACCAGGACCCTCCAAGGCCTGCAGGCTCGGACACTAATTGTCACACTCCTCGAGCGGCGAAACACCCCCTCGGGGAGTCTTCGCCCCTCCCGTCTGTGCGCCCTCCTGGCGGCGGCCCTGCGGCTTCCGGCCGCCTGGCTCACCTCGGGAGGGGCGAGGAGCGTGGTCAGGCCCTCGCGGGCCCGCACCTGAGCGCGAACTGCGGGAGCCGCGGAAGGTTGTGAGGCGGGGGAGGTTCCTGGACTGGTCCGAGAGCCGCGAGGCGGGAGAGGCCAGATCGCGGCGCCTCCATATCGGCGGCCAGGCGCTGTGTGGCCGGAGGGGACGGTCCTCGAGCCGCGGCTCTGGGAGGCCTGCGGGCCTGGAGAGCCGGGCGGAGGGGAGGGAGGGTGCGAAGGCGAAGTGGGAGGGCGCTGGGCTCCTGTCTACGCGGGTGGCTGGGCGGCGGGGGGTCGGGGGGGTTAAGTAGGAGCCGAATCCGACGCCGCTCCCCGCCCCTCCCCCCCAGTCCCCGAGATTGGCAGTGGCAAGGGACCCCCTCCCTGCTCCCTGGGGAGGGTCCGGGTCAGAGACTTCCCCCTGCCCTCCTTCCCCAGCGCCTCACGAAGTCCTGATTGGCCGGTTGGGACCGGGCTTGGCTGGACGCTTCCTCACAATGGGAGTCAGGTGACACCTTCAGGCCTGCGCCCAACTTCCTTCTTCGTGCTCCTGTGGTCAGGACCACACCTTGCGGTGTGGCAGATCACACAGTTCTTTTATTTGCATTTTACTGTTTCTGAAATCGACACGGGGGTTGCCGTGGACATGTATCTCATGGACAGGTTTTAAATATTATATATACTTGGTACTAGGGGGTATATGTCAGGAGAATGTACAATAAGTAGTGAACCCTGGTGGTACAGAGGCCACTAGGAATCCGACGATTATGTGCGGTTTCCTTTTCTTCTTCTTAGAATCTAAATAGAACATTCCGTAAGCAGAGACCCAAACCCAGGTCTGCTGACTCCTAGTCCAGTGCTTGTGATGGCTGGTGGGCCCTGAGCTAGGGGTCTGGAGGCCTGGGTTTGAACATCGCCAGCCTCTGACCCAGCTCAGGCCTCAACAAGGCCCATGAGCCAGAAAAGCATGTGGGCCCCAGGAGCAGCCCAGACTCAAAACAGGGGCAGGAGTTGGCTGGAGACCTCTGAGGCCGTGGCGATTAAACTGGACAACCTACGTCCAGGTGACTCACCTCTAGGAACAGGGGGTCCCTGGGTGACTGAGGCCTCAGGAGGTAAAGCACAAATGCCTGCAGCATCTGTCCCTGTTTTTGGAGGTTTGAGAGGAGAGTCAAGTGCCTTAACAGGGCAGTGAGTCAGAAGATTATTATGGACCAATTCATAAGGAGACAAAGAGGACCCGCTTTGTTTTGCTTTTAAGAGAACACAAGTGCCTTTAAGTTAATGCCATGCTTGGGGCAGGTGGCATGAGCCCTGACTCCTTGGGGGGGGGGGTCCTTGGGAAGGGGCCCAGCAGCCTGGTGCACAGTAGGCACTCAATATTTGAGCTTCAGAAAGCTCCTTGGAGGGAAGCCCTGTTCGGGCCGACCCTACAGGGATCCAGGTGGGGGAGCTGGTAGCTGGAGGGTGGGATCCTACAGGCCAGGGAGGAGGGGTGAGGTGTGAGGCCTCTAGCTGTGCATCCTGCTGGGAGGGCTTGGAAGTGGGGCTGGGCTGCGGGGGAGCCAGCGTTCAGGCTGAGGTGTGTCGGGTCTGGGGACAAAGGTCCAGTATGTGGTGAGCAGTAGAGGGGTGGGCTCTGGGGCAGGTCTGCCCACAGCGGCGTGTTGGAGAGGCCTAGGCTGTGGGTGCTGGGCAGTGGCCTCCAGCTGGGAGCACCCCAAGGGCAAGTCCAGGGTCTGTCCCGTTCATCCCAGGGTGTGCTGGAAGCAGCATTTTCAAGGCCGTGAGGAAGGAGTAAAAGCAGGCACTGCGAGGGGTGCGCCGCTGGCTTACTAAACCCTACGACCACAGCTCCTGAAAGCCGCCTCTCCCTGAGAATCACGCATGTCCCTCCCCCGGCTGGTGCTCTGGGCCTGGAGCAGACCCTGGACCACATACAGTGTCACTCTAGGAACTGGACGAAAGCAGGGCATGGGGATGGGGTGGGGGGAAACCCTCCTCCCTGACCTCCTGGGCCTTCCATGACAGCTGGGGAGAGACCCAGAAGCGAAGAAGTCGTGGCCAAGTAAATGAGTACGTCCAGACAGGCCTGCGTTATTACATCAGCCGCTGGGGCCCATGTCTGTTCTTCTTCATTGCCTGAGGATAAAATTACAGCACAGAATGTGCTCTTTCAAACTTCTCACGTTCCACGGGGCCCCAGGACACTTCCCCCTCCCAGGGGAGGCCACCTTGCGGGGCTCAGACCCCAGCCTTTAAGAGGTGGGAAGGGCCCAAGGCCAGAGCAGTATGAGGACAGCTGGGAGGGGAGAAGTGGCACAGGGGACCAGCGGTCAAGCCAGGTCACTGAACGCACGGTAGAGGTTTTATTTTGCACAGCTTTTATAACTTCTTCCACAAGACAGTTTGGGTTTGGAAAATTTAGAAACACGAGCAGGTAAAAAAAAAAAAAAGGGTCGTAAATGTTCTCACCTTGGAATCTGATGAATTCAGTGACGGGAGGCTATTTGGACCCCGGGTGGGGTGGGGAGTGAGGTTGGAGCTCAAGGTGTCACAGGGTGAGTGGGGTGAGGGTGGACCGAGGCACCTGCTGTGTAGACCTTCTGGGGTGTTAGGCTGTGCCGGAGGGTGCGCAGGGTGAGGCTGGGGGCCAGGGCAGGCGTGATTCTAGGATGGAAGCCACCGGAACAGGTTCCAAAGCTCCTGGGCAAAGGCTGGTGGGGGGGACAGGGCTGTCAACTGGCCCCCCTCTCACTTGGAATAAAACCCAAGCTCAGTGCCTCAGAGCCCAAGGTGACCTGGCTGCACCCTCACAACTCCAAGCTCATTCCCACCTCAGGGCCTTTGCACTGACTGCTTCCCCTGGGTGGGAGCTCCTCCTCCCAGCCTGGCACAGGTCATCTCCAGAACTCAGTTCCCTGCTCAACTCTCAGCTCCTCAAAAGGGGCTCGGCTGGGGCCCCCCCCACCCCATCCCCATGCCCTGCTTTCATCCAGTTCCTAGAGTGACACTGTATGTTCCTCTGTGTTTATCACCTCCCTTCCTCAGGCATGTTAGCTCCACCAGGGCCGGGACTTTGCCCCTCTTTACTAACACTAAACGGCCTGGCACACAGCAGGGGGTGAGCAGGCAGCCGAGGAGCCTGCCCTGGGTGAGTGAGTCCTGCCCTGTGGCCACGGGTCTCCCACCCCAAACCTCTAGGATTGGAGTCTCCCAGAGAGACCGCTAAAATGCAGATTCTAGGGCCCCACCTGGGCCCTCGGAGCAGGCAGAGGCAAAACCTGCATTGAAACTGACCTCTTCAGGGGCCGAGACCGTCTCCAAGGACAGGTTCGGGAAGCTCTGGCTCAGATTTGCTTTTCAGTCTCAACTTGGACCCCTCCTGGCTGTGTGGCCCTGTGAGCCATCTTTGTCTCAGGTTTGTCATCTGTCAGATGGCTTCAGGAGGATTCTAGGGTCCAGAGCAAGTGAAGGAGGCCACGCAGAGTGGGCACAGAGCAGGCGCAGACCCGGCCTTGCTGTCGTTCCTCCAGAGCAAAGTGCCCGGCTCTCTGCCTTTATCCATTGACACCTTTGCAGGAAACATGGAAGATCAGAATTAATTAATCAGCTGAGGTACTGAAGGGTTTCCTAAGGGCCTCTTTTTTTTTTTTTCCCTAAGGTCTTCTTAAACCCTGACCCCACAGCTGGGCTCCAGGCCCTGGCTCAGGAGGGCCCTCTAATGGCTGCTGAAGATGCTGCAGTGAACAGGCGTGGTGGCTTTGTGCCGGTGCCGATGAAGGGGCTCTGCCCAAGGGGCGTCTTTCTCCCGGTGGATAAACGTCTGCCGTCTGCGTGACCCTCTGGCCTCTGGTCCAGTCTGCACTGGGAGTGACTCAGCCACCCCAGTGAGGGTGTCTGCGCTGGGCCTCAGAGGGTGGAGGGCCTGGGACCCCTTAGGGACAGTCAGCCAGTGTCCTGGCGGCCCCTCCCGAGTCCACGGCGCCCAGAGTTCTCCTGTTGGGTAGATTTTGTGGAATTCACATCTCAGTTGAATTTAGTCATCCCCAAAGCGGCCACCGCGCTGTGTGTGTGGGTTTCTTGCATCTTCCTTCAGCTGCAAACAGTCACAGTTTTCCCCAGGGCCACCTCTCCAAGTGAGCTGTGGCCTCCGCTGCGCTCCGCACCCACTTGGCCTTGGAGTGAGTGGACCGAGAGGCAGGATCGAGGGAGGCTCTGGCCAGAGTATGAGATGAACAGAAACTCAAGATGGGGAGTGATATAAATAGACACGGCAAGTGCTCCTGGTGTAAAAATAGAGCTAAGGGGAAGTGCCTGGGGCGCCCTGGACCCGGAAGGCCAATAGAGGTGGACCCCGGCTTGGGTTGGGCTAACTGGCCAGCACAGAGGGGCTGGGCTGGGGGGAGCTCGGCCAAGCGTGGACACGTGTGCTTGCTGCCCACGGGCCTCCTGGGGCCAGGCCTGATCGGTGCCCTCTGGGGGCTCCACTGTCATGGTGGGGACAGCTGGGTGAGCAGACCGTCCCCGGCTGACGGGCAGTGTGAGCAGGCACCCAGCGCAGTGGCCAGAGGAGGGCCGTGTGACCCCACCCAGGCGGAGTCGGTGGGAGGGTGGGGCCCCGGGCAGGGGTACTGGGTACTGAGCCCAGGGGCGTGTCCGGACAGCAGGGTGGCAGGCAGGCTCCTCGCCAGCGCCGGAGACCACGGAGAAAGGGGCTGAGAGAAAGACATCAGCACCCTGGAACCCAGGAGCCCTGCTGTGGTTGTTGGACCCAGAGTCCAAGCTCCCCTTTTCCAGAACCTGTCCGGGTGGGAGGGGCCTTTGTCAGCGCTGTGTCCCTCCTCCCTCCTGTGGCTTCCTCTGTCCTGCCTGCCCAGCCTGGGGCAGTCACCCAGCCAGACGTGAGCCAGCGCCCGACTGGGGCAACCGAGCAGGGAGAACGGTCCCCTCTGCCCGAGCCAGAATCCCCCCTCTGCCACCTGCCCCGCTGCTTTGGGCTCTGCCCTCTGGAGCCCCTGCCACGGGCCCGGCCTTGGGCCCCTTGGGTGCCTGACACTCGGCTCCTGTGCCACTCAGCCAGGGGCCAGGCTCCCCTCCCAGGTGAACCCCTCTCGGGGCCTTGCTGTCCAAATGGAGGGTGGCGGGCCGGCTTCTGTCATCCGCCTTTGAGCATCTGTTGTGCCAGCGGGGGTGCAGGTGAGCCTGCCCTCAGGGGCTTCCTGTCAGAGTGTGCCTCTCTCTCCTTCCCAGCTGGCTCAGGTGTCTCCTCCGCCCTGACACTTTGTCCCAGCCTCCCCTCCTTCACTGGCCACTGCCCCCCCAGGCCCGCCGCTTCCCCTGGATGTGCCCGTGCCCACAACCAATGAGATGTGTCCACATGCTCCAGCCAGGGTGGTCCAAGCCCCTCCCAGTCCTGGCCCGCCTTCGGCCTTCCCCCACCGCGCTCCCTGCCGGTCTCGTCCAGGTCTCATGTGCTGAGGACGCCCGTCCAGGCAAGCGCTCCTCTTGCTGCCTGTGAGCAATTTGTCTTTTTTTTTTTTTTTGGCTGCATGACGTGGCCTGCGGAACTTCCCCGGCCGGGGATCAAACCCAAGCAAACTGCAGTGCAAGTGCGGAGTCTTAACCGCTGGACCACCAGGCAGGTCCCTCTGTTGCTGCCTGTGCAGAAACCACCCCCTTCAAGAGGGCCACGACTGCATAAAGGCACTGTGGCCGGACCCCGGCTGTGTGGGAAGCTAGGCGCCGTGTTCTGAGCCTGCTCAGGCGGCCCTGTGGAGCAGGTCCATTTGGCCAGGAACTGAGGCCCCCAGCCGACAGCCGTGTGAGCGAGTCAGCCCGGAACATGGTCCTCCGGCCCCTGGCAGGCGTCCGATGGCGCAGCCCTGGCTGACAGCTTGACTGCAGCCTCACGAGAGACCGTGAGCCAGAGCCCCGAAACTAAGCTGTTACCGGATCCCCGACCCTCAGAAATGGTGAGATAATAAACATTTGGTATCATAAGCTTCTGAGGAATTTGGGGATAATTTCTCATGCAGTAATAGATAACGAATACACTCCCCAGCCAGGCCGGGGCTGCCGGGCAGCATCTGAGTCATTTTTGAATCCCAGCACCCAATGTGAGGCCTGCACAAGAAGGTGTGCGCTGGAATGAATGAATGACTGACAGACGTCAATAGCTTGCTCTCCCCACATCATCGGATATGCTAGGCCTCAGGCCCTGCTTGGGACAGAGCCTCATTCCTCAATCCACGCCCCTGGGTCTTAGGTCTGGGTGGTGTCAGAGGTCATCTTGTCCAGGCGAGAAGCCTGAGGCCCAGGGGGTATGATCCTCTCAGCCCTTCCAGCCAGTGGACCCCAGGGTTGAAGATGCCTCCTGGGCAGGTCGTGAAGGGGTCACAGGGGACTGGAAACAGGAGACGCTGCAAGAAGTGACCGGAGGGTGCCGGGGAACTGGGGAGACAAGGCCGGCGTGTGGGTGGAGGCAGGGCAGGACTGGAGGAGCCTGACCGCAGGCCCAGGAGCAAGCCAGCAGCGGAGCCGGGCCTGAGGCTGCTGGCTGGCCCTTCGAGGGTCTCTTCTGCTCCGTCTGACAGCCGGTGCCTGGAGCCTTCAAAGTCCTTACTGGCATTGGGACTTCCCTGGCCGTCCAGTGGTTAAGACTCCGCGCTTCCACTGCAGGGGCTGTGCGTTCGACCCCTGGTCGGGGAGCTAAGATCCCACATGCTGTGTGGTGAGGCCAACAAAATAAGAAAAAAAGAATTTTAAAAGTCCTTATCTGCATTAACCCTGCCCTAGGTAGCTGTCGTCCCTGTTCGCAGATAGGGAAACTGAGTCATGGGGTCCAGTTCATTGGTGTCACCGGTGGCACAGCGGGGCTCAAATTCCAGGTCTTCCCCTAATTGTCACTGGCCCACGGTGTCCTCATCTGTAACACAGGGGTGGCTCCAGGGGGCCTGGCGCTCTGAGCTGAGCTCAGACGTAAAGGCAGCACCATCTGGCACCCCCAGTGGGAGCAGTGGGAGCTGGGGGCAGCCCTTCCTGTTCACCCCGTTGCCAGGGTGGAGGTGAGGGCACGGCAGACAGCAGGGGACGCCCTGTCATATGCTTTGCAACCGAGGCCCTGGGAGCCAGGGCCCTAACCCCTCAGGATATCAGAGGGGGGCTAGGGTGTCTGGGAGAACTGAGGTGGGGACTCTTCCACCCCCTTTCCCCCGAACCAGTCACACCCTAGAGATAGCCCCCCCACCAAAGGTGGGTGCAGCCTTGCCTCCTGCCCGTGGCCGTGTGGTCTGCAGCACCCAGCTGGGCATGGTGCGATCGCGCAGAGCACGGCAGGGGTCGAGCCAGAGTGTACAGGCTTCTCTCCCGTCCCATTTTACAGATGAAGAAACTGAGGCTCGGAGAGTCACAGGGTGAGCCAGGAGAGCACCCGGGCCCTCCTGACCTTGTCCAGTCTTGCCAAGGAGCCCCATTTTCTGGAAATGCCAATCTCCGGAGCCAGCCCAGTCCTCCAGTGCCCATTCTGGACTCATTGCCTGGAAATCCCACTGTCCCCCTCACCCCCGCCCCTCTAAATCCTGCCAAAAATGGCAACGTATGTGACAGATAAAAATAGTTCAGGTATCCTTGACCCAGCAGACTCCTCTCTGAGAACGTGCCCACTGAAACGCCAAAGACTCCAAAGCGTGATTATTGGAGCACTTTCTGTAATAGACCGGAGTATCAAGTACAGTCCAAAGGACATCACTAGCTCCAAGGACACCACTAGCAAGTTGAATCATAAGGGTGATATTCAGAGCTCCTGGCTGAAGGCATGGCTCCAGGAGCCTCGTGGCTGCTGCCGCTTTAGCTCTCTCAAAGCCATACGGTGGGAAGCAACAGAACTGCTCTCTTACAAAGACACTGAGGCCCCAGCGGATCACACAGTGAGAAGCGCAGGGTGAAGGCCACGCCCGGGCAGCCTGGCTCAGCCTCCTGTCCACCCAGGCCCCGCGGCCACCCCACGGGCACTGTGTTCATGCAGGAGAAGGAAGTGAGTCCCCAGGTGCCACGGTGGCAAGGCGTCCCAGATGTATTGATAAGGAAAGGAAGCAAGTCGCGAAACGACGGTAAAAAAGAACTTGTATCTGCCTGCGTTGTGCTGGGAGGCGGGACCCGCGCCTGGGTGGCGGGGCTCTCACTTCTGTGCCGGCTGCATCTCTTTGGTCTGGACTTTTTGTTAGTAACGTGCAGTCATTTCTTTTGCTATGAAGTGTAAGAACGCGTCTTAGGATGTGTCAAGCTCCTCCATGGCGCCTCGGCCAGCAAACAGCCCCGCCATGCCCACGGGGGTCTCGCTCCCCCGAGCCCTTTGCATTGGCGGGGCCACGGTTGTCTGTGCCATGTCTGTCTCCCCCTAGAGGGCGGTTCGGAACTCCTCGCTCGGGCTTTGTAGGGCCGCACGTGGTGGGGCTCTGCCGTTGGTGGAGGAGGCCTACAGCCGACCTTGCTGCTAGTAATAGTAACCCTTGCCACTGGGAGGCGTGGCCCCAGCAGCTGCCCATGGGCTCTGTCTCCTGCCATCCATGCAAGACTCAGAGAGGTCACACCACTGTCCGAGTTCACACAGCTGGGAGAGGTGGAGCCAGGAGCCAAGTCTAGGCTGGGGTCTCCCCCAAACCATGTGGGGTTCTCCTGAGCCAAAACCCCTGCCCATCCTGCCACCAGACGGCCTCTTTGCCAACTCCTGTGTCAGGGGTGAGCACATGACCCTGCCCTGGGTTCGTCCATCTGTCCATCCACTATCCATCCATCCAACCATCCCTCATCTAGCTACCCATCCCCCACCTTTCCATCTCTCTGTCTGTCCTTCCATCTACCAGTCCTTCTCCGCTTCCGTCTATCCATCCATCCATCTCTCCATCTATCCGCCCTTCCATTCACTGACGCATTTTTTTCACGCATTTACTCATCCAGTCTCGCCAGGGTGCTCGCCCTGGGCTGGGCGCTGTGGGCTCAGGGACAAGTCCAGTACGACCCTGCCTGCAGAAGCTCACAGCTGGCTGGGGAAACGTGTAGACCGGCACAAAGCAGCCTGAACAGTGAGGTGGCGTGTTTTCTGTTTCTGCTGTGGAGAAGGCTAAAGTTTGGGCATGTTTGTTCAGGAGACAAAGGGCAGGTGAAACCTGGCTGCAGTGACCAAGAAAACACGCCTGTCTCAAATGCCACCTCTTGGGGTGCCCTTTCTAGCACTGTCCCCGCCCCCACCAACACCCCCTGTCCCCTCCCTACTCTGACTCTCACTGGCACTTATCGCCCTCTGGCAGACTCTTTATTTTGGATATTTATTGTGTTGGTTTTCTGTCTCCTCCCCTGGAACGTAAGAGCCAGGAGAGGACCTTTGCCTGTGTTTACCGCAGTGGCCCAGTGCCTAGAATGTGGCATGTAGCAGGCATGCAGCGTTTGTTGCCCAGGTGGGGGGCATGGGTGGGGTGGGCTGTTGTCCAGGGGTGGAGACCATGCAGCTGGGGGCTGTGCACATGGGTAGCGGGAGTGGATCCCAACGTGAACTTCAGAGGGTTGACCTCAGGACTGGGTGCCTCACAGGTTATGGGGTGCAGGGGGAAGGGTGGCCAGGGCAATTCCTGGGCTCTGGCTCAGGTGCCTGGGGCTGGGTGGCACTTAACTACATTAGACACTGCAGGAAACATGAGACTAGACAGTTCCCTGTTCTTTCAGTTAGACAACACGCCTCAAGCTCCCTCATCATCCAAGGTTCCGGTCCCTCAAGTGTAACATCTGCAGTTGAACCCATGTCCCAAATGGATTTGCCCTGCTCAGAACTGTCCTGTCGTCACCTCCCTCCTTCTAGAACCTATGCTCCTACTAATGCAGCCTTAGCGTCTGGCTGGCCACTCCCACAGGGACACACGCGGGGTTTGCCCTGAGTGCTCACAGAGAGGCAGGCACTGTCCTCATTTCATGGGTGCAGAAACGGAGGTTCAGAGAGGTCAAGGGCTTGCGCAAGGTCTCAGAGCTGGGATTTGAAGGCAGACAGCCTGGCTCCTAACCAGATGCTAGCCTGAACCTCTCTAAAGGCCAGGATGGATATCAGGACTGGCCTTGGAAAGGCTGCCTTTTGCCCTTTGTCCTCTGTCGTGGCAGCGGCCACTGCCAACCTGTGTCCCCCGCCTTGCTCCACAAACAGCTGGGCAGGTGGAGGCAGGGCTCCCCCTCTGTCAGCACCAGTCAGTTCAAGGCCAGCCTGCAGATCCTTCTGTCAGAGGACAGGAAATGGGCGGACACATGGCCCCTGCCCCAGGGCCGCCTGGACAGGGCTGCCCAGACACTGCCATGTCAACACCTCCCCACCGGGGGTGACCCTGGGCAAGTGCACAGCCTCCCTGAGCCTCAGTGACCTCGAAGGGCTGTGTGGGGTCACGTGGGGGCGTGTGGGTCGATGGCCATGAGCGCAGGGCTCACGGGCGTCAGGGCCTGGCCCTCGGCAGCAGAGAGGGGCTGGTTGTGCAAGTATCCAGCGATCAACTCTGGCCCTGCCGCTTGCATGGCCCTGGACGAGCCCCTTTTCCGGGCCTCAGCGGCTCCATCTGTAAAATGAGACCATCAGCCCTGCCTCCCTCCCGGGGCTGTGACGGGGACCCCCTGAGCTGGTGAAGGAGGGCTTGGTTAACTGAAGCGGGCTGCAACTGCCGGGGGGTGCGTCACCATTCTTTACAGTGGTTTCCAGTGCCCAGCAGACAGAAGTGGCCTCTTATTGGAGCGGCGTCCCCTCCAGGAGTGCCCTGGTTTGGTTAGAGGCCAAATCAGCAGCCCCTGCCCCCGTCCTTCTGTTCAGTGAGCCCTGTTCAGAGCTGGGTCCGTGTTGGGCGCTAGGGACTCAGAACAGAGGCAGACCTGGCTGGGGCCCTGGGCGCAGGGAGAGAGGTATGGAAGCGGCAGGGGAAGTGTGGGCCCAGGGTGGTGTGAAGGGCGTGGAGTAGAGGGTGGGCTGCCCGTGACCTCTGTTGGGGCTGCTCACAGAAGGGCTCTGGCCAGCCTCCTGGATGCTTAGTCGTCGGTGGCCTGTCGCCCCCAACTCCCTCCCTGCTAACTGGAGCTCCTTGGGGACAGGGCCGGGGTCTTATTTGCCTCAGTGCAGCCTCAACTCAGATAGTGTTTGTTGAATGAATCAGCGACGGAGCTTTGAGGGTTCCCTGGGCAGGAACAATTCCAGGGGAGTCGAGGAGGCCCCAGGACACGGATAAAGTCTGAGCTTGGGCTGGGAGGGATGGGGGCATCACAGCCTCCCCAGGAGCTGCCTGGACGTGGCCTGGGGCCAGGCCTGCAGGCGGTGCAGACGGTGATCCTGCTTCCCGAGCTTAAGCCTCCCGTGGTCTCCCACACACTTCCCGACACCTGGGTTCTGAGCACACTGGAACAAGGGTCCTTTGGGGTAGTGGGGAGGGAGTCCAGGTGGGCACTGACCTGCCTGCTGCCCAGCACGGCCTCTGCCTTCGGGGCCACTGGTCAGCAGGCTCCGCCCCCCACCGCAGGTATAAGGTCTGAGAGGAGCCAGCGGGGAGCTGTTGAGGCCACCCTGGTGGTGGCAACGTACCTCCCTCAGGCACGCTGACCGCAGGGCCTTCCCTACCAGCCACGCTGTCCATGGAGTTTGCTGCTGGAGCCATCGGAGGTAACAGTGGGGACAGAGGGGTCTCGGGGGGGACGCTGCTCCTGGGGCCAGCAGGAGGGGCTGGAGGGGTGCTCTGCCCGGGCAGCAGTGGGGTTTGAAGCCCCCCGGAAGTGGCCGGCACCTGGCGTGGGCCACAGGTGCTGGGAGGACAGAGCAGTCTTCCCGGAGGCTCGGGGCAGGCGACACAGGGCCCAGGAGGAGCTTTTGGGGGGCCGGCGGGGGGGAGTCTGCACTGGCCTGGGGGGGCTCAGCCTGGGAGGCTGAGGGGCTGCTGGGTGGGAGCAGAGGGTGGTCTCTGCGTGGCCAGGGGGAGCCTGGGAGCTGTAAGCATGGAGTGGGATGGCAGAGTCATGGGAGGGGAGGGGAGGCTCCAGGAGAGGGTGGACAGTCAGGACAGATGGGGCCTGGGTCCTGCCACACTGACTGCAAGGGTGGGTGCGGAAAGGGAGGGTCCCAGCCGAGCCCGGCACCCCCGTCCGCTGGCTGTGTGCACACACAGGTCCAATCCCGGCCTTGCTGACCCCCGGACCATTTTCACTTTCGGGGAAAGGGCTATTGTGAACGCCCGATGCAGAGACAGCCGGCCCACGGGGAACGGGCTCCTACCGGCATCGATCACACACACACAGGCTATTTTGGGCGAGGCGCCCTTGGCCTTGCTCCTCTTGTGAAACAGCAGCGGCTGCCCGTCAATACTTCTGGGAACGGTGTGGGGCGTTTTCAGAAGGGGAGGGCGGTGCCGAGCCAGGAAAGACCAGGGCCCTGGCCTCATCAGTGGGTTTCCTGAGGTCCCGCTGTGGGCCGGGCCTGAGGCCAGCTGCTTCCCTGGACATTAGCCCCCTAAGGAGGAGGCTCAGAGAAGGGGCTTGACTTGCCCAAGATCACACGGCAGGAAGGGCTCCCGAGTCCTGCATCTTTTCTCCAGAGCCCAGGGAAGCCCTAGGTGGCAAGGGCTCCTGCTCTGTGCCTGGCTCCGGGTCATGGGGATCAGACCTGGGCCTCTTCCTTGAGGAACTCTAGTTCTGGAGTCAGAGACGGCAGGCGGTGGGACAGCAGCAAAGCCATATGACAGGGGCTGTGACTAACGTGTTTTCTGGCACAGAGGCAGCCCGGAGTATAGGGGTCAGGGAGGGCTCCTGAGAGGAGGCGATGCTATGGCAGGCCTTTGATGGATGAGTAGGAGTTTGGTGAGGTATATGTAGGGGTCAAGGAGGGGTAATTCTACCCAAGTCAGTCAGTCAGTCTTTTGCTTCACTCTTTGTTCCTTCACTCATTCATTCAGTTTATTCTTTCATTCATGCGTATTTCGCGAGTCCTGGGATACACAGTAAATAGGGCACAGCCCCCACATGCCTTACTGTCCTCAGATGGCCCTCACCGCCCCCCACAACCAGGGATGAAATCCCAGGGACCTGCCCACTAGCTCTCTGTCTTTCTCATGGCAGTGCTGGGGGCTTGGACGTTGAGACCCTGGTGTCAAGACAGGAGAAAGAGATAGGCGGGTGGCACCTGGCCCTCTTTGCAGGAGGCAGAGGGCCCTGGCCCAGGAAGCCTTGAGTCCTACTCTGTCCCATGCAAACTTGTGCTTCCAGGCAGTTCCTCACAGAGGCCTGGGGTGACCCGGACTTTCCCAGCCCCCAGCCTCTGCTTGGGCTGTGCCCCCCGCCATCACCCCCAGAGCTGTGAGGCGCAGCTGCCTCCTGTCTTGCAGACAAACCCTCCACAGACTGAGACTTGAGGGCGAGCTCGGCCTGGCTTGGAGACAGGGCCCAGCAAATTTTGGACCAAGTCTCCCAAAACACACCGCCAGAGGGGAGGCCAAGGAGTGTCCCTGGCTTTCAGAATGAGGCCCCAGTGGGCCAAGACTCGGGAAGGAGAAACCACTAGCAGCCTGGCAGACATCAGTTTACCTCTCTGAGCCTCAGTTTCCTCATCTGTAAAATGGGGGTCACGCTCCCTCACTGATGAGACACGGTGTGGAAGAGAAGAGCCAGGTGTGGCCTTTCTCAGCAGAAGCACCGTCAGGGTTCACCCGCCCCCTCTCCCTGGGACGGCTCAGGCTCCCGCTCCTCTCACCGGTTCCTCTGGTTTCCTTCCAGGCGTCTGCGGTGTTGCTGTGGGCTACCCCCTGGACACGGTGAAGGTGCGGTCATCACCAGGCCCCTGCTACCCACCCCAAGGCCCCTGCCTGGGCTTAAGCCCCCCATTCATGGCCAGAAGACCTTTCTAGCCTGCTATTCAGAGCCAGTCGCCCCAGGCTCCTCGGGACTGTAGTGCCCCTTTCTCCCCCTGTGCCTCAAATTTCTCATCTTAAATGGGGCTCACTGTCCCTGCTCTGCCCACAGTCAGCAAGGCTGCGACAATCAGGTGTTGGCTCTTCCCCTCCCCCAGGGCCTGCCAACCTTGCCCCTGGCCTGGAGCCACCCCTTCCTGAAGCCCACTTCTCCCACAGGTCAGGATCCAGACAGAGCCCAAGTACACGGGCATCTGGCACTGCATCCGGGACACGTATCGCCGAGAGCGGGTAGGCCTGGGGAGAGGGTCATGGCAGCAGGATGTTGGAGCCTCGGACCCCAGGGCTGCCACTCACCAACCAGCCTGGCAATACTGAGCTCCTCTCTGAGCCTCAGTTCTCTCACCTTCCAAATGGGAAAAGTTGTACCAACCTCCTGGATTCCTCCGAGAACAAGAGCCAGGGTGTCTGGCACACAGGAGGTGCTCAGAATGAGGTCCTGCCTTCAGAAGAGGGTCTAGAGGGGACATCTGGGGACTTGGAAGGTCTGGGGAGAAACCTGTTTGCATTTCTGTCCCCTCCAGCCTGGGCACCCCTTGAAAGAATGCTGGGTGGAGTCATCAGGGGTCCCAGGGTCCAGCTCGGAGCCCCGTCCAGAGGAGGGTCTCAGGGACACTTACCAAAGTGAACTTGGGAATCAGTGCCGACCAGGGGTGAGCAAAAGAGAAACAGCAACGACCAAGCTGCTAGTTCAATGTCATCGTCATCAAACAGCTGCCCTAGGTCAGGCCTGGCCCCCCGCCCTTCAATCCCTCAGCACAACCTCACGAGTCGGGGGTTACAATCCCCATTTTACAGCCAAGGAAACTGAGGCCTGAGGCAGTCTACATGACTTGCCTGAGGGAGGACAGGGCAGGGGCTCAGGACGCCCTCGGGCAGCCACTCCCCCCAGCTGGGCCTCTGGCCTGACTCGAGCCCTCGGGCCCCCTCCACCTGCCGCCAGGTGTGGGGCTTCTACAGGGGCCTCTCGCTGCCCGTGTGCACCGTGTCCCTGGTGTCGTCCGTGTCTTTTGGCACCTATCGCCACTGCCTTGCACACGTCTGCCGGTTCCGCTATGGCAGCGCCGACGCCAAGCCTGCCAAGACGGACATCACGCTCTCTGGATTCGCCTCCGGCCTCGTCCGCGTGAGTGGGGCGGGGTGACGGGGTCCCGGGACCGCAGGGGTGGGGAGACGCTGGATGGATCCTGGGGGACTGTGGCTGAGTACACAGCTGACTCGGTAACTGAGGGCAGGCTAGGGAGCCTCTCTGAGCTTCTGTCTCTTCATCTGTAAGAGGGGTGGTGAGGTCACGCACGTGAAGCCCCCAGCACGGGGTCTGACAGCTATGAGCGAGCACGACATGTAGCCAATGTTATTAGTAAAATTATCCTCTATGTTATCTATTAACTTTATCAATGCTTACATTAAGTGTTACATTATTCTTACAGTAAATACTTACATTAATTAAATAATACATTAATATGTCATTAATAGATTAATGATGAGATTAAGCGCTTTCGTGAACTGGAGTCGCGTTTACCCGACGCCTACTGTGTGTCAGGCCACTCTGCCAGCAGAGAGCGTGTAGCTAAAGGAAGCACTGGCTCCGGCTGGGCGGGCGCAGCCGCCTTTGAACCCCACTCCACCATGGCCCGTGGGCCAGCCCGGAGCTTCCTGGGGCCCAGGCTCCCTGGCGGTCACCACGGGCCACAGGGGCGGAGGGAGGCCAGGGGCAGGGAGTGCGGGCAGCGGGCAGCGCTGCATCCTCGTCCCTGTCGGCCCCGCCCCTGCTCCAGGTGTTCCTGACCTCGCCCACCGAGGTGGCCAAGGTCCGCCTGCAGACGCAGACGCACACGCAGATGCAGACGCAGCAGCGGCGCCCCTCGGCCTCGGGGCCCTCGGCTGCGCCCCCCACGTGCCCTGCGCCCGCTGTGGGTCGGGCGCCAGGGCCCAAGTACCGCGGGCCGCTGCACTGCCTGGCCTCGGTGGCCCGGGAGGAGGGGCTGCGCGGCCTCTACAAGGGCAGCTCGGCCCTGCTTTTCCGGGACGGTCACTCCTTTGCCACCTACTTCCTCTCGTACGCCGTCCTCTGTGAGCAGCTGACTCCCGCTGGCCGCAGCCGGCCAGGTGAGCGGGGGCCAGGGCCTGGGGCGGTGCTGGTGGCGAGGCTCAGCCTGGCGGGAGTTGACGTGGGGGGAGGAGACGGGCTGAGGTCACACTGGCACCCAGTGCCTCCCAGGTGGGACGCTCATTGCCCTCAACAGGAGTCAGGACAGGCCTGCTCTGGGTGGCCCTGGACAGGTCATGTTGGTGGCGAGAGCCCAGGGCTCCCTCATGGCCAGGCCCCGCCCTGGGTGCCCACCAGCTCTCCTCGGGGGCCCCAGTGCGGCTTCCAACCAACGTGCCCGTGGGGCCCTCCCCGCAGACGTCTTGGGCGTGCTGCTGGCCGGTGGCTGTGCAGGGGTGCTGGCCTGGGCCGTGGCCACCCCTATGGACGTGATCAAGTCGCGCCTGCAGGCGGATGGGCAGGGCCAGCGCCGCTACCGGGGCCTCCTGCACTGCGTGGTGACCAGCGTTCGGGAGGAGGGGCCGAGGGTGCTCTTCAAGGGGCTGTCGCTCAACTGCTGCCGCGCCTTCCCCGTCAACATGGTGGTCTTTGTCACCTACGAGGCCGTGCTGAGGCTCATGCAGGGCCTGCTCTCATAGCTGGTGCCCATCCCCCGGGGCCAACCCGCCAGCAGCTTCCAGAGGCCGCAGGGGCTGGAGGGGGCGGAGAGGAGTGTCGGGGTCTGGGCCCCAGGGGGCCATCCCCCCGACTGACCACGAGGAGGTCAAGGGGCCCAGGGCTGGCCTGAGGGTCACAGGAGCCAGGGAAAAGCGGGCCTCTGGGATGAGGATGCGGCCGCCTGCAGCCGTCTTTGCGTGTGGTCAGTGGCTCGTACCGGCTCCCCTCCCACCTCGTCCCGCCACCCCCTCGGCTCCCCATCCTTCTCTCCCCGCTCAGCTCTCCCTGCTGGGCAGCGTGCTCTTCATTCCTGGTCCTCAGACGCAGCCAACTGGTCTCCCCACCAACCGGAACCCGGGTGCAGCCGCCTGGCACCCGGCGTGCTTGGTCCCCACACCAGGATGCTCAGGGAGGTGTCGCCCGAGCCCGGTCACCCCGCCTCACTCCGCCTGTGGACCCGAGACTCAGCGGCGAGCTGTTGCCAATAAAACGTTTCTCGGGCAGTTCGGTGGTGTTGCTCCGTGGTCTGTGGGGCTGGTGACTGGGTCCCCATCTCCAGCTTGTCCTCAGAGGCCAAGCCCTCCAAACCTGTGTGACCAGGGCTCCCACTGCACTGACAGCATGCTGAGGCCCCGCCAGCTCTCCGGCTGGCCCCGCTCCCTCGGCCTTTGGGGCCGGGGGCCACGCCTGTGCGCTGAACCTGCCCCAGGGGGCCGTTCAGCATGATGCCTGCTCTCCTCACCACCTCCATCCCAAACCCACCCCCTTTCTGAGTGAAACTGATCTCCAGCCAGTTCCAGACACCAGGATGTGAGCTGCCTTTCCATGGGGCCTGGAGGAGGGAGGCTCCGTGTGTCCTCAACACCGCTGGGTCCGTACACAGGTTATCACAATGGCTCAGAGAGGACCGGCCTACCCAAGGCCACCCAGCAGGGAGAATGGGGGTCTCACACCTGCACTTCTGAGGCCCCAGCCCTCTTTCTGGCATCACATGGCTTCCGGTGACGGTCCAACACGAACCTTCCGGGTGCCCACCACAGCAGCCCTCTGGTAAAGCCAGACAGCACCTGCCTTGATGCTCACTCAGACACTAGCCTTGACCGTGACTTTGGACTGAAGTCCAGTGTTCACTGGTCCACCTCCAGTGTTCTGGCTGAACACAACTTTCCTGTTCCCAGAACACGTGGGTGGACCCTCTCCTCCGGCCTCTGCTGTCGTACGGACCCAAGCGTTTGCTTACACCCTGCGCTCCCTGCCAGGGACGCCCTTCCCTCCGCTCTGCCTGGCTAACTCCACGCATCACTAATCCCAGACATCACTTCCCCCAGGAAGCTCAGCTGCTTTGAGGTGTCTCCTGCTCTGCTCCGTGGGGCCTGGTTTGTGGTCTGGTCACTTACCCACCTCCTGCACCCCCCCGCCCCCGCCGCCCCGAGACGGTAAGCCGCGCACGGGCTGCACATGCCTGATGTCAGGGCCCGGCACGCAGCAGGTGCTCAGGGAGTGTGGCGTGCATGAATGCATGAGGGAGTGAACGAAGGCCCGCAGTGGATTCCTGGAAGTTCATCAGGCTGCGGTTAAAGACACTGGGATGCTTTGGCCAGGTGCAGGGAAAAGGGCGTCTCCTAACAAAAGGTTTCAATATTCGTCAAACCCTGTGTCCACTTTTGGCAAGAAGACGACTAGTGTGTCCTCCTGCTTTGGCCCTGGAAGGAGAGTTACTCCTTCCTCATGGGGAGGGTGGGGACCGTCGGTCACGGAGCACCAGCTCTGCTGTGCTGGGGAAGTGGCTCTGCAGGAAGGCCCGGGCCTTGCTCCGGCTGCATCCTCTGGGAAGCAGGGCCCTTTGGAGGGCGGATGTGAAGGGACAGGGAAGAGAAGGGCTGGGCCCAGTGTCAGCGGGCCAGAGCTGGGCTCTCCTACTGAACGGGGCCACCCTAACCACGTCCGGGCTGCACCTGAAGTTTCAAATGGGAGATAAAGGGTGGTCACCCAAGGGCTCCCAGAGCCTGTGCTGACTGGGGGTCATGGGGCCTCCGAGCCGCATCTGCCGCAGTCTGCGCAGGGCCTGGCCCAGCTCTCCACTGCCGTCAGCGGGCTCCTCAGTGCCCCTCAGATGCAGCTCCACTGGGCTCCCCCAGACTGGGGACAGAGGCGGAGCAAGGTCTGAGGGGTGGACATTAACAGTCACGGGGGCTGGGGACCGACCTCCCACTTCAGCCCCCAGACACCGCCGGGCCGCACACCTGCCCATCCTCATCCAGGGCATCTCTCGGGGAACTTTAAGAATCTACTGGTTTGCAGCAAAATGTGGCGGGTGGGAGGGTCTGTGGCCCTTACCAGCAGTGACCTTGGGCAAGTCACCTGACCTCTGGCCCAGGGCCCGGCTGACCCAAACATGAGGTGTCAGTGCTCTTGTTTTACGGGCAACGGGGGGTCCCGCCCAAAGTCACTGGCCTGTGTGGGGCCTCAGCCCTGCCCTTCTGTGGCCCCGGGATGACACCCACTCCTTCTGGAGGCTCTGGCTGGGTGAAGGGGCGGCTCTGCCACCCCGGGGACTTTGTTGTGGTCCCTCCTGTGACGTGGACACAATGGAGCAGAGAGAGGTTGTCTCAGCTGCCCAGGCCACACAGCCTCGCCACCTTCTGGGCTCACCTCCACGGGCCACATCCGGTCCAGCGGGAGCTGAGGCCGGGAGAGGAGACGGGATGAGCTCGTGCCGCACACGGCACCCGGCCACCCAGGTGGAAACCTCAGGGCCCTCACGTGTAAAACAGCCTGTGCGAGGAGACAGCACACGAGACAGGATGGGCATGTTTGGTCGCAACTCACTGTGTGGCCTCGGACAAGTCACATTCCTCTCCTGAGCCTCAGTTTGCCCACGTGCAGTACAGGGTGGGCGGGCAGAGCGAGCCCAGAGCTCCATTCCGGCTGGGCCCCTGGCCTGGGCCCTGTCACTACATGGCGCTGCTCTGACGCCCCCGTGCTGTCTGCGAAACAAGGACATCTGCTTGCATTCTCCAGCAGCTGCTGGGGACCTCCAGGAGGGTGGAAACCAGCACGGGGAGACCGCTGAGCGCCAGGAAGGCGCCGCTTCCAGCCTATTCCCGAAGCCTGCACCTCCACACTGTGGGGCTCCTGAGACCACGCTTCCATCCCACACGCATCCCGGTGTGACCCGCGCAGGAGCTAGGGCATCCACGGAGGGTCAGGCGCAGCATGGCCCTGGGCTGGAGCGAGGCCTCTGCTCACCCCTCAAAGCCCAGACGGAGCACAGTGACACAGGCGGGACCAAAGGAAGTTTATCTGTCACGAGCGAGACCAGAGCGGGGCACCCAGGAGTGGACCCTGCACCTCCAGCCAGGGCAGGCTCTCGGACCCAGGGCTTCCCCGGGACAGGCCATTGCTTTTCTGAAAGTACACAGGGCGCTTGGTTAAACAGGCCTCCCACAGACACACAGCCGAGGGCCTCGAGGGCTGCTGCATGCTGCCTAGCTGTGCCCACCCGTCTGGGGCACAGGCAGGGCACTGCTCTGTGCAGACAGACTTCCACGCCAGTCAAGTGTCAAAACAAAAGCACCTGCAAAGGCAACAGACTCCCCTCAGCGTCTGGCACCATCAGAGTAAAGCAGCCATCAGTTCTCAGGATGGAGTGTCTAGGATTACTTTGTGCAAACAAAATATTAGTACGTTCAGGGAAAACAGCATGATTTCTGGAGTACAGTACATGCACGGTCTGGAGTCTGGCACGCAAACTGGGAAGTTTCACCCACAGAAGACTCAATTTAGTAAAAACTGGCCCACTCTGGCCAATGTTCAGAAACGTTCAAGGCCGCTTCCAAGCCGAGAGGTCTCTTGGTGAAATGCTTAGCAAAGCTCTTGGCCAGCACTTCTCTTTTGATTTTGGGGGCATTGCTGAAATGCCTCTTGTGCCCATTAAGCTTCCCCACAACAATTTTTCGAAGCACTTCGTTTTGGTTTTATGATAATAACATCTTGATTCCAGGTATGCATACACAGACTACATATTCTTTGATAGAGCATGTTTAAGAGTATGTTTGGATGTAGGATGCTTTCAAACAGGAGCTGTCCTGTGGACTAGAACAGGCTGGCCAGTGGACATCCAGCCCAAGGCTGCACATCCTTGGGGCTGCTTTGTGGGAGAGACTCCAGCTGGACTTGCCTGTGTGACCACTCAGTGTTACCCGGCACCCAATCACCCCACAGGGTTATGCTCACAGGAGACAGGGAATGACATTCAGCAGAAGAAACAGCATTGATACACACAGAGGGCTTATAGACACCAGGCCAGTAATTACCGTGTGACACAGCCTAAGGGAAGTGGTGATTCGACTGGGCTGGGATTCTTGGTAAATTACATCTCAGTAAATGTATAGAAAGTGAGCGTTACTCAAAGTCGTAGGACAGCTTCCGGGGAGTCATGAACTCTTTCACTATCTCGTCTGTGACCTCCTTGCGCCGGGCCTGGTGCTCGGCGATCAAGGGCTGCAGAACTTCTATGAGCTCCTTCTTGAGCTCGCCGGTGAGCATGGCCCCGCTGGTATAATCCTGCCCGGGAGGAGACAGGCCATGTGAGAAACGGCTGCGCACGCCCTGGGTACCTCCCTTGCCCGGGCACCACCCATGCAGAGCCTGGCACACGGGCGGCATAGAAAAACGAGAACCTTAAGCCATGCCTTTCTTAAAATGACTCTGGGCCCTGGTAAGCAGCCGCGACTCAGGCTGGCACAGCGAGGGGAACAACGGGGTCCGCCCCCCCACCTCGCCCACCCTCCTGCGGGGTCGGGGGACTCCAAGCCCTGAGCCCGGGGCTGCCCCCTTCAGCCTTACTGGCTTCTCTAAAATCTCTGCCGAATCTTTTTTCATTTTCTGATCGTGATGGTAACATGTACTTACTGAACAAACTTAACAAGGTACCGAAACCACAGAGCAGCAGCAAAGTAAAGAAAAAAACCCCCTGCGAAGCCAGTGCCCAGAGGCTAAGGGCCACTGCTACTATCCTGGCATGTCTCCTTTTAGACTTTTTCTGGTGCGTTGTATTTAAACATAGTGGATCTCACTGCACGTCCAATTTGGGGTCCTTTTATCACTGTCACTGGCGTACTCCCCCGTGTGATCATAAACCTCACACCTGTGTGATAATCCCTCCTGACGATTCTCAGTTAAGGTTTCCTCTGTTGTACAGAGTCTCTTCTGAACTTTTTGCTACTGTCATTTTTACCGTCTTTGCATAGAGAGCTCTTTATTATTCAGGATTAGTTTCTTGGAAAAGATGCCAAGAATTGGAAAACCTGAAGCAGGAGCTATGAACATTCTTCGGGCTCTTTGGCTCGCTGAGAGGCACGCAGGGAACGCTCGACTCACCCGGGTGAGCCCCAAAGCGTCTGGATTACAATCAGTGCAAATACGGCACAAACCCGCTAAATTGGTAGTGGAATTGTTTCAACATTGAAGGCGTCCTGATTTCACTTCTATTTCTCGATGACTCGTGGGATTAAACCTCTCTGTGTGGCTACTCACTAGCGGTTTGTATTTTCTCTTTTGGGAACTATCTGTTCATGAGGTTTCTGGGCACGTGGTCAGAACACGACCGACCTACTCAACTCTAATCTGGTCTAAGCTGAGCGCCTGCCCCTCAGGCACCAGGGACACCGGCTGCCCCCAGCGTGGCTGCCAGGCCTTCCAGGTCCCGTGTGGGCACTGGGCCCCCGCCTCACCTTCCTGATCTGCTCCAGCCTGTCGTCATCCTCCAGGAAGAAGGTCAGGTACATGAAGGACACGTCCACGTCGCAGTTGCCCCCAAACTGCCGGTGCTCCTCCGTGGTGTCTCTGCCTCCGGAGAACGCGTGCTTGTTGACCTGCGCCAGCGAGAGGACACACATGCTCGTCGGGCCGCCGCCCTGCGCATGCAAGCCGGCCCGAGCAGTGGGGGGAGGCCTCGGACGCTCCTTCCCACCGAGCCCGGGACGGGCCACCGCGGGGCTCGCTGCGGAGAAGGGGGGACCGGAGGGGGGATGAGCTCTGACCCCCCCACTCCCCAGAGACACAGAATAGAATCGGGAAAGCCAAAGCACCACCTGTGCTGAAATTTGGGGAAAATGTCCTGAAGTGTCCTCGGATTCAGTAAGAGGACGGATACGAGCCATCTTCAGAGCAAAAGGGACGAGCAGGGAAGGGCGGCTGCTGCCTGCGAGGGCGCGCTCTTGGCGGAGGACAGGAGAGCAGAGCACCCCCCCACCAGCCCCCCACCGTGGACGGGAGGACGCGAGGCACAGGACTGGGCTCCCGGGAGGGCAGAACCCGTGAGGAGCGCCGAGGTGGACAGGGCCCGCAGGCGGTGCCCACCTAAAGACAGGCACTTCAAGAAGCTGAAGAAAGACAGACTCAGAAACTAACAAAATGGTTTGTAGGATTGAAGATAATCTTAGAGAAATCAGGATCAAGAGGTAAGAGAAGAAAAGCCAAAAAGGGGAGACAAAGTTCCTTCAGTGTTCTTTCAACGACTATTTGAGAAACCTATCACGTACAAACGTCACCCTCATTTTCTTCCGGAAAAGGGTGTGTCAGCAGTCTCAGTGGAGACGTTTGGTACAGCAGGACTCCAGAGAGGATTCCTAACCGGATCATCCAGAATCACAGACTAACGTCGGGGGGCAGAGGCTGGCGGCCACGAGTGAGGCCAGAGAAAGCTGGACTTTCTGGTGGGAGTGCCAGTGGCTCTGAGGGACAGCAGAAGCTCCGACCTGTCCCTGGGCGTGACGTCCCAGGGAGGCGGGAGGCACGTTTTGGCCCGCATGACAAAGGAGTGGTCCAACGATCCACATTTGAACTGAAATCTTAAATTTGGGTGGTACTCTACAGTTTGCAACCACTTTATATGTGATCTCATGCAAGCCTTGCCCCTAGTCTGCAGTTTTGTACAGCTGCTCCCACTTGACAGTGACACCTGGACAGCCATGGTCACCCACCAATGGCAGGTAAGTGGCGGGGCCCAGACAACCCAGGGCTCCTGCCTCCAGGCCACCCGAGGGCCCAAGCCGTGCGGGACCCGGGTTATGGCCCTGCCCCACTGCTTCCCAGCTGTGTGAAAGTAGGGAAGCTGCCGGACCCCTCTGACCCCTACGTCCTTGCTTCTGAAATGGACGCAGCCCCCGGGGTGGCTGTCAGGACTCAGTGAGCTCGCACAGGTGAGCACATGGCAGGTGATCACGCAGCCAAGCTGCCGTGTCCCCAGCACTCTACTGTTGTTATTTGTGGGAGGGGCCTGGAGCAGATGCCCCCTCTCCTGGCTGGCGTGGAGATTCTGCTTCTGGAGTTGAAGGTGGGCTTGGGGATTGGGAACAAGGGTCTGGCCTGACCCTGTCCTGCCCCACAGGGTGCTCATGACCCTGGCAGCCTGGGTGGCTCCCGACCCTCCACTCACTGCTCACCCAGCCCTCGGGTCTTTGCTCATCCTGAGTGAATGAAAAATGTCCCAGAGCCAAAATGACTTCTTTAAAACTTCCAAAAACAAAACAAAATGACTTCTCTGCTAGAGGGAACAGGAGCTTCCCGTCCCCTCTAATGCAATCCGTGCTCTGGAATTTTCGGCCAGAAGTGAAAGAGAAAGGAAAGCCCTGCCGAGGCTGGGAAAGCTGGTGGCTACCACTTCCTGGAAGACAGTTCTGATACTAAGGGTTCCCCATTGTCAACCAGAATCTGGGACTTTCCAGAAGGCGTAGGGGCCCGGTGGTCACTCAGATGGGTGCACTACATGCCTCAAATCCAGTTTCTGTCACTCCTGTTGTGATCGTCCAACCCGCAAACGTGCACTTGGTTCCAAATGAAATGTCAACAGCTTTGTGGAACAGAGAGGGGACTGAACACATACTGGCAGTTCAGAACTGAGCAACAGAAGTGCGGCCCTGAAAAGTAAGGAAGTTCAAACTAATTCTGATTTCCAGTTTCTCTGGTGACCCGGAAAATATTTACTGAGCTCCTGCTGCATGCCGGGCCGGGCATAGCACTCCCAGGCGGGACCCGACTGTGGAAGGAGGCTGATCAGTCCTGAGTCTCAGTGAGAACGCTCTGGAGAAAACTAGCCCCTACCAGCTTGGTAACGGCAGCTCGTGGGCCGTGGGCCAGGAGGGCATCTCCTGGTTTCCGGTGGAAACCTGGTCAAGCTGGTCATCCTCTCCGGGCCTCATCCTTCTTGTCTTTAAAGGGAACACACCACTATCTCCCAGTGAGAATTAAAACCTAGAAACATAAAGAAAGCACCTGGCCCAGCTCCTGGAATACGGCTGACGCCCAGAAATACACTACATTTTTTCTATTGTTTAACTGTAACTAAAGAAAATTGCCGTGATTTTGCTTCCCGAACAGGGTTGGTGAGGAAATCAGAGAAGAAAAAAAAAGAAAAAAATTCCAAAGCCTTGCCCACATGAAAAGACACAAATAAGAAAATCCCCCTGTCATCTGGGAACGGGGACAGGCTGCCTGGACCCTGGAATTCAGGGCCCCCGTGGCAGCGGAGGCCAAAGGGCAGAGCAGCACCACGCGTGCGTGTCTCCCCGGGGTGTGGCCCTGCGCAGGGGCCGCCCGCGCCCCGGGTGCCACTCACCTTGGTCTTGATCTGCTTGGCCGTGTCTGTGAGGAAGATGGAGGAGTTGGGGTCGCTGGCGCTCATCTTGGTCTGGGCCCCCTGCAGGGCGGGGAAGAAGGTCGAGTGCAGCAGGGCTGGCTTAGGGTAGCCGATCCTGGGGGCCACGTCTCTGGTCATCCTGAAGTATGGGTCCTGTGGGGAGGGAAGGGACGGTGGGAGGCGTGGGCCAGCTGCTAGCCCGTGAGCAGCCCCAGCTTCCGGTGAGCGCAAAGAGTCAGCCCCGCCCCGCGGCACCTTTTAGACCCTCCTTTCCCACCGAAGAGGGCAAAGAGCCTCGTGCAACACCCAGGATGACACAACCCTGGCCCTGCCTCCTGACCTGGTCAATGGCACACGGGATGAGGCACTGGACATCTGTCCGGTCTCGGAAGATCTGGGGGAACGAGTTGCTGAAGGAGGGAGCGGCCTGGATGGCAGGAAAACTGATCTTCCCTGGAAAGGAGGACAAAACATCTTTATACACGAGACCGCTTCCTGCTGGAACTGTAAAAGGGGTGAAAAAAAATCGGCTTTCTCCCCACTGGAAAAGTAACAGTCATTAAAGAAAACCTGAAAACTACAGAAGAGTAGAAGGAAGAAAAAACCCCCTATAGTCCCGGTTTGTGTCTCTTTTCACCCATTTCCTCTCCCTTTCACACTCTGCATTTCAGTTGTGATTCTCCTCCGGTCTGTTTTTACAGGCTCCACTTTGTACCCACACTCTATCCCATCCACGTGCCCTGGAGAGTCAGCGGTTCTCCACCCCCTGGGCGTCTGGGGTGTTCCTCGGCTTTAATTATGATACATTATGACCTCCTGGTGCATAAAACGTTCTCAATATTTTGGATGCTGCTGTTGTTAACACTGCTACTGCTATTTGCTTAGACCTGCAGAAGCGGAACTCTGGGGTCAAAGGGCATGGATCTTGGTGTGACCCTTGATAAGTGGAGCTGGGCCAGTCTACCCCTCTGCGCTGCTCAGGCATTTCCCAGGTAGCCCACGTGGCTCCAGCCCTGAAATGCTGTCTCTGTGATGCTCTTTCCCGGCAGCTGTTCTCTCCCCTCTGCAGAAAGACATGCCTCATTTCTGGGCTCCTTTCTGCCTCTGGGTGTCCGCGTGGCAGCTGCCACTGACACCAGCACCCCCTTTACAGCACTGAGCAGCCCCGGCTCTGGCTCAGGGCCTTCCCTGGGCTCGTCTACGCCCCACGACTCTATGGAGAAGGTGTCACTGTCGTCCCCATTTTATGCACGTGGACACCAGGCTCAGACTGCCTCTGTGGTTTCCTGGGACTAGTGTGCAGTCAGTGAGTGGCTGAGCCAGGGTTCGAGCCCAGGTCCCCTGGCAGCAAAGTGTGTGCAGCTCCTCGTCGCGCCTGCTGTCTCCCTACTCACTTGGGCAGCCTTCAGGGAGACACCTCTCCACTCCATGCCGGGATTCCCAGGGTTAAAAAACCCTTTCAAAAGCACCGGGTTTATGCCCCAGTTGTCAGGAATGATCTGACCGAAACATCGAAGGGTTCTGCTTATGTGAAAAGCCTCCCAGTAAGGCCTCTGCACATTTCTCTCTGCACTCTTCCTTACAGGCCCCTCACGGTGGGCCCTGGAATGTGCTCCGTCCCAGCAGGCACACCCGGCACAGAGCGCCTGCAGGCACATCCTGGGAGCTGCCTGGGGCCGTGCACCCAAAATAAAGGGGAGGGGGTCCGGAGGCCCAGCCGCTAGTCTCAGGATTGATTCTCTGCCCAAGGAGCTAAGGGTCTCAAAGGAGAGAAAGCCAACGCATCTGAAGCGGGCGTGGAGGGAGACACAGGGAGAGGGGCGTAAACGTGGGCAAAGGGGCCTATCTGCTGCAGACAAGCCTGGAAGGAGAGCGAGGGAGCGCAGGTAGGGTGGGCTTCCCAGGGCCTCCAGTCAGGACCCTCCTTTTGCAGGTGGGGAAGCTGAGGTCCAGGGAGACAAAGACGGCAGGTTCCGGCCATAGAGCAGGCCCTCCTGCAGCCCCTGGGCCCCCACCAAGGCCTCCCACGCGGACTGGCGTCCCAGGAGCAGGCGGAGGACAGAAGTCATCCGTACCCTTCTCTTCCTTCTAAACCTTAAAACGAACGGATAACTAAGGAGAGGGACAGAGGGTGTCCCGAGGGATAGCTCCACATGGCCCAGAAAAGGGGCCAAAGGCATCACACCAGCTCTTGATGTTCCAGGGAAAACCCACCTATTTAAAGAGACAAACTGCAAATGCTACCACCTCAGAGAGAGCTCAGCCCCGGGCAGGCACCAAGCGCGTCAACCTGCCTCCTGCTGAGCTTGGCTCCTGTCTGAGGGCAGCGGGGCGGGGACCGCGGGCAGCAGCGGCTTCTTACCGATGCAGTCACTGTCAGTGAAGCCGAAAATGCCTTTCACCTGGTTGAAGGTGACGTGCTTCTGTATCTTCACCACGTTCTTATAGAAGCCTGGGCTCATCCTGCAAAGACAGTCAGAATCAAACTCCGGACCCAGAGGGTGGCGTCCACTGAGGGCAGAGCAGCAGATGGTACAACATGGCAGGCCAGACACAGGCCGGAACACACTGGGGAGGAAGGCGCTGTGACGCCCCCTGTAAGCAAAGATGCCTGCGGCAGGCAAGGCGAACACACCTCTACCTGTGGAAGGAAATCAACATGAAGCTGATAAGCAACTAAGGCAAGAACACACCGGATTCAGTGGTTGACTCAGCGGCTAACATGAGATATTGAGATTCTGCCAGGGTCACTGCTGAGCTTATGGGGCTGTAAGTTTGGGGGCCCCAGTGCAGCTTTTCTGTTGAGACGGACCGTGTGCTTTCTCGTGGGAGATTACCGTTGACCCTGGAACAACGCGGGTCCACTTACACGTGGTACTTTTCAGTAGTTAACACTGCAGTGCTACATGGTCTTGGCTTGTTGGATCCACGGATGTGGGGAACTTAGGCTGTGGAGGGCCGACTGTGAGTTATACGTGGATTAACCTTCTCATTGTTCAAGGGTATTTGCAACCTGTTGCTGGATGTAGTGTCCGGATAGCAACTGATGGGCCCAGGAAGGAGGGTCTGTCTCAGTGCAGCTGGTCCTCCCTGCATCTGGCCACCACTGTCCCCTCCACCGTGGGGCAGCCAGGCTGTCTGGACAGGGCGAACTCTCCTGGGTGGTGAGGGGTGTGAATACAAGGCCTGGATCTGTGGCAGCCATTCTGCTATTAGAAGGAACTAGGCTGAAGGGGCAAAACCCAGAGGGGCTTCTTACACTGCATCTTTTGACTGACATATTCAGTAGCTTTTCCTCCAGGCCCTATTATGTGTCAGGCACCATAAAGATAAAAGGAAAAGGCGGGAAAGCTGCCGTTTACTATCGGGGGCAGGAGCTGTGCTGAGTGCGGGAGATACACTGCCACTGCCCCGCTCCCCTGTGAGGAGGCAGCTTTGCCTCCACTTTCACAGAGGCTCAGAGAGGTTATGGTCATAGACCTAGTGAATCTAGGACCTGGGATCCAAACCTAGGCTCGTCTGGCCCCAAGGCCTGTGCTTTTCTCACCACATCTCACAGCGTTTGAAGAGTTTAAGGCTTCTGGCCTGACGGAGGGCCACCGAATGCCTCTGGGCAGGCACGGGGCGAGCGTCAGAAGCGCAGGGATGCCGGCTGCCTGCGTCTAGGGCAGCCACAAGGCAGGGAGGCCAGTAAAGGCCAAGGCCACCGCAGCAGGGTCTGTTTGAGTGGAGCAGAGTCCCACTCAGACAGGGAGCAAGGGCGGGGGAGGGATGGTGGCTTCCACTTCAGCCCTGGGGGCACCGGCCAGGGTGGGAACAGCGCTGCGAGGACGCGCCAGGAGCAATGGCAGCAAAGCACTCCCAGCACAGGCCACCCCCCCCCCACACCCCCCGACGTACACTGAACACACCAGAGAGCAGAGCGGGATAGCCACCTGCAGAGATGCCCGCTCGTTCATCCTGCCGGAACAGGAGCGACCTCCGTGCCAGGGGTCTCCTGGGGGAAAGCAGCAGGCCTCGTGCTGCCTACGCCTGGCGAGGACCAGCGCTGTCCACCACCAGGGGGGGGATGGGCAAGAACTCCGTGCATCCTGGGGTTGAGGCGACCGTCAATGCTAGTCCCCTGGGCAGGTCAGCCGGTAGGCCCATCCTCTTGTGTCTGGGGTCGTGCTGCATAAGATGGCCTCCAAGGCCCACAAGGAGGGAAAGTCTACAGCAGCCCTAGTATCAGAAGCAGTGCTTCTGAAGAAGACCGCCTTGACCGTTCTTGGAGGCCGGGTCGCTCTCTGGCTGCACCGAGAGCATGGCCACCCCCCGCCACCCCCCCAGGGATGTCTGTCCCCCGGGCTCGCCCCCGTGCCGATGCAGCGTGGCGCACCCCGAGGCTTTGCCTTGGGGACCAGGAACAGACCCAGCTGCACCCTGTAAATGAGGGCTGGGTACCAGTTTGCCCCCCGAGAACACCTGCCCCTCACACTCACATAGCTTGGAGAACATGGCCTGGATTTCCTCACACAGGCAGGCAAATGAGCGACAGGGTTCTAAGTTGGAAGAGACTTTCAAGAGTGACACTGGGCACTCACCAGGGCCAGGCTCTGCTGGAAGCGCCCCACATGCAGCAGTTCAGTGGTCAGTCCTCATGAAGCTGCAGCGTAGGTGCTCCCGTCCACTGAGCTAACCACCCTGTCCTTTCTGTTCTTCCTTTGTCCTCACAACACTCATTCTCACCTGGTTTACTACCTGTTAAGTCCCGTTAGAGAGAACCTGACGGAGCGGCTGGATAACTGTCTTGGCTGCTGACCCCCAGCATCATCTGACATGTAGCAGATGCTCAATAAACACCTGTCCAACATTCACTGCCCGAGTCACACAGGAGGTGGCGGTCAGGATGCGAGCCCAGACGGGCACTCTGAACCCCTCAGCTAGACCACCCCTAACTAGTAGTAACCCCCCACTGCATAGGAAAACGGGAGCTCAGAGAACTGAAGGACTTGCCCACAGGAACCAAACCAAGCCCGGCACAGAGCTGGGTCTGGACCACTGGCTTTCAGCGTCCCGGAGCAGTGTCCTTCCACCCCTCGGGGGTCCTGTCAGGAAGGCCCCTCTGGGCCCAAACGTGTGGGGGGACAGGGTGGCGGGAAGCCTCAGCCCCAGCACCGACTCCTTCCCCCATGGAGCCCCCCGAGGGGGTGGAGGAGGCTTTGTTGTGTTTCTTGTTCGTAAGGAAGACTGGCTTGGGAAGGAGCTTTATGAAGTCAGAGGTTTAGATTTTGAGTTAAACTTCAAGAAAAACAGTAAAATGCTTGAGTGTTTAGAAGAAACTCTTAAAGGGAAAAAGACACTTGAAAACAGACTTTAACATTTAAACGTCCCTCCTAACTTCAGGTTCAACATAAAATACCTAAGAAGAGCTAGGACAGGCCCTTTGTCTGGGCTTTCATCTTTACCCCACGTTCATAAAGAAAAAGGGAGTTCTTAGGGAGCAAAGGTGGCAGAATTGAAGCTGCAGGTACCAGAAAGACAGGGTGGAAACCAGTCGCCACAGACGCCACATTCTCTCAGAACGAGCTGAAAGCACGTGGGCCATGGTGGTCTTCTCACGCGGACTGTTCAGAAGTTCACGCCCCCGCCCTGACATTCTCACGGACTCGTCAGAGGTGTTTGTTTCTGTCCTATCAACATCTCAGCACCACAACAGGGGGACTTTGTTTTGCTCAGTGCTGTGTTCTCGGGGCCTCGGGGGGCACCTGCCACGGCGAGCACCCCGTGACGGCTGCTTTACTGGTCTAGTGTGAGAGGACAACCCCTCACACTGCACCAGAGGGGGGGCCCGGGGCGCAGGGGGACCAGAGAGGGGTACCTAAATCTGGCTGCAGGAGGGACAGCTCCCAGGAGAAGGTGGTGCTTGACCACGTGTTTGGAAGGCAGCATAGGAATCCGCGGAGCTGGGAGTCCTGGGGTCAGGGCAGAGAAGAGCAGGGACAAAGGCGAGGGTGTGGAACAGCAAATTGTTCTGTATAGCTGCAGGGGGCGGTGACCAGAGAGGAACACAGGTCAAATCACAAGGGGCTGGTGTGCAAAGGAGAAAGCGAGAACTTTATCCTGATGATGATGGAGAACCAGGAAAGCTGTGAGCAGGGGACTGAGCCACACCTGCCTTTTAGAAAGATCGCTGGCTGGTGGGGGACCAGAGGCTGAGAGGGGCCACGGTGGGTGGGAAGAGGCTGCACAAAAGGATGCCAGTGACTGTGTGATGCCAGTACTGCCTTGTCCTAAAAAGAGCAGAACCCATGGTGTGTCTATGGGTTCAAGCAGTTGAATCAGGTCCTTTTAAGGAATAGGGGGAGAGAAATAAAACTAAGTGTCATGAAAATGATAATAACGGTGACAACTAAGGTCTCATCTAACCCTATTTCATGGACCAGACTTGCTGACTCACAGACCCTGAACAGAGGAGACCTGGGACTCGAACCCAGGTCTATTTTCCTCCCTTGGAAGGTCATGTTTCTTCATGGACCCCACAATGCCTCTGTGCCCACAAGAGAGTGGTTAAAAAAATGTAATAGGTAAAATTAGAAAATGCATTCATTTACTGGCTGCTAGAAAGGTCAGATTTCATACCAAGGCGTGTATTCCTCTCAATGGCTATAAAGCTCCCCCTCAGATCTCAGTAGTTACAGAAGGGACCCTTCTGGGCAGTGTTAACCAGCAAGCTCCTCTGCACCTACTGCTCACGCAGCCTTTGGTGTTTCCACTACACCCCGTCTGGGCCTCTAACGAATTTCCTAACAGGGGCCACACTCCACCAGCAAGGTGGGCCCTCAAGCACTGTCCCCCACGGGCGGCCAGACCCGTGCAGGGAGCGCCATATCTTAGGGGCTCATGCAATACTTGGTGACCTGAAGAGCATTCTTTTTGGGACGGTGGACAGAGTCTTACTTTTCTAACACACTTCTTGGTAGTCGTCTGGAATGAAGTTCAAAACCGCAGAAGTTACAGTTTGAGGACTTCCAGAAGGAAATCTTTTGGACTATTAAGTGTCTGGTTTAACTAGACTGTGAGGGAACTGTGTCACCAGTGAGTCTTTTCTCTGTAGGGAAAAAGGTACACTGAGAAAGAGAAAGACACCCAAATTGGCACAACTGACCATCCGTGGAGAGAAACTACGACACAGATGCACATCTGTCACAAGCTGAGGATGGAAATCGTATTTGTCAATAAACCAATAAACCAGACCATAACATTTAATAAGGGAAGAAAAACACCTTCCAGACCTCGAGATGCTTCAGGTGTTTCAGCTGCAGCCGTGGCCATGATGACTTGTCTACAATCTGCATCTACTTATTTAAAAGGCAGGCAGGCGTTCTCTCCTTACCCCATGTAGTCAAGGTCAGAGAAGATGAAAGTCTTCTTGATGTCAAAGCCGCAGGCGATGATGTCCTTGGCGTTCTCCACAGCGTAGCCATAGGCCTGGTCCAGGGTCAGGTCCTTCCACAGGTACTTCTCGTCATCGGTCATCTGGATGACCAAGGGCACATTGAACACATCCTGCAGCCACCTAAGAGAGGGGGGGAAGCAGGCCGTCATCTCATTTCCCTGCAGAAAAACGCCACTGTGCCTCTGAAAACACGGTTCCTGCTAACAATGTATGTCAAAACGTCCCTGCCCACAAAATCACACGCTCTGATCACACTGTGAATTTGACTCCTGTTAATAAGGGCTACAACTGTTTATTACCATGTCAGCTCTGTGCTGGTTTCCCTGCACACTTTATTTTGAAGCCTTACGAGAACTGTAGGTGGTAGGTATTATTACTCCCTCTGGCAGATGTGGAAACTAAGGCCCAGAGAAGTAACTCTTCTATGGTCACGTGGACAGGGGAAGAGGAGGACGCAGGTCCACTGACTCCAAAGCAGTGCTCTCTCTACCACCCACATCCCGCTAAAGCGACACCAGGAACAGGGTGAAGAGAAGCCACAAAGGCAGCAACTCCCCAAGACCTTGGTTGTTCAAGCAGATGTGAACTAGTACTGTCTTGTCAGTTCTAGACAAGGTTTGTGACTAACATTTCTTTTTCTTTTTTTTTGGCAAAATAATACATATATTATCTATGATTGGCAGATATACTGCTGATTTAGTCTCTCCATGGTTCAAAAGAATTTCAAAATAACAAAGTAATTTTATACACCATACTCGATCAGTAATGTGACTAACATTTCTGATTCACTAATACAAGTGAGAACAGTCACACGACGCAATACTTACTTTGTGAAGATAAACGGGATGAGATGACCTACGTGCATTGCTTCAGAAGAGGGGCCCCTGCCCGTATACAGGTAAAATGGTTTCTTATTTTCATAGGCATCAAGAATTTGATGCATGTCTCTAAAGGAAAAAGGAGAAAAGAAAATAGTGTGATGTTCTGAGAAAAAAATCGCGGTGTGAATGCTCATTTGGAAATGATAAACAGACAAAACAACCCGGATAATCACTAGAGCTTGTTATCCTTGGCGCTTATGCTGTAAAAACAACAGGAAACTTCTTCTGAGCTGGTTCTCCTGTGATTGTTTTAAAAGTGGAAGACATGCAGATTGGGAATAATATATTTAAATGTTGGTCAGACACTGGATTTCTCTTGGAATTCCTCCAAGTATCGATGTTGACATACTGCCTGCTTCACACACTTTCCTGGGAGTGACACCAGGCCAACACCACCCAGTCCTTGTTGAGAACCACACAGCGCCGACACTCTGCTGGCCCAGATGGGGGAAATCACAGGGCTCCCACAGTCCTGACTTAGGCAGGGAAGTGAGGGATGCCCCCAGGTGGAGATCTGCTTTGGGCTCCCTCAGCTACACTGGGACCAGGTGTCTTCATCTGGGAGTTATTCTGGAATCATCCACCCTCCCCAAGGACTGGGGTCCACTAACAGCACACACGAAGAGGCCTCCTCCCTGGCGGTGCATCAGAATCATCTGGCCGGCTGTTTCCACACCACATCTGCCTGAGCTGTGCCTCCACAGACTCTGGTCCAGTGGGTCTGGGGTGACGCCTGGGAATCTGTATTTTTAAAACCCCTGCCGGTTCAGAATGGCCATCATCAAAAAATCTACAAATAATAAATGCTGGAGAGGGTGTGGAGAAAAGGGAACCCTCTTGCACTGTTGGTGGGAATATAAATTGATACAGCCACTGTGGAGAACAGTATGGAGGTTCCTCAAAAAACTAAAAACAGAACTACCATGTGACCCAGCAATCCCACTACTGGGCATATACCCAGAGAAAACCATAATTCAAAAAGGGTCATGTACCACAATGTTCACTGCAGTTCTATTTACAATAGCCAGGACATGGAAGCAACCTAAATGCCCATCAACAGGTGAATGGATAAAGAAGATGTGGCACATATGTACAATGGAATATTACTCAGCCATAAAAAGAAATGAAATTGAGTTATTTGTAGTGAGGTGGATGGACCTAGAGACTGTCATACAGAGTGAAGTAAGTCAGAAAGAGAAAAACAAATACCGTATGCTAAAGCACATGTATGGAATCTAAAGAAATGGTACTGATGAACCTAGGGGCAGGGCAGGAATAAAGATGCAGATGTAGAGAATGGACTTGAGGACACGGGGAGGGGGAAGGGTAAGCTGGGACGAAGTGAAAGAGAGGCATGGACATGTATACACTACCAAATGTAAAACAGCTAGCTAGTGGGAAGCAGCTGCTTAGCACAGGGACATCAGCTCAGTGCTTTGTGACCACCTAGAGGGGTGGGATAGGGAAGGTGGGAGGGAGATGCAAGAGGGAGGAGATATGGGGATATATGTATATGTATAGCTGATTCACTTTGTTATACAGCAGAAACTAACACACCATTGTAAAGCAATTATACTCCAGTCAAGACGTTAAAAAAATCCCACAAAACGAAACAAACCCTGCCAGTGACTGCAACGTTTGGCAGGGTATGAAACCACCCTTCCAGGGTGTGAATGTTCTTTGTTTCTGGGCAAAGTATGCCCAAATAAAAGAGGAATAGCTGCCTTTTCCAGAGGTCTGGGTAGGAGAACCCAGACAAGAGTATTCTGAAAGTGACTTCTCCTTATGCCCCAGACCAGGGGCTAACAGTGCTTATCTCTGGGCTGATAGGATTAGGGGGATTCTGGTTTTCGTGCATAGTTTTGATTTTTCCCCAAGGAATGATCACCCAGTGCTTCTGAGATAAGGAAAGAATGAAACACTTGATTTTGGAAGAAAAAGAGGCCTTCTTTGGTTCTCATGAGTAACCAAATCAAACTTTTATCAGCTTATAGAAAAGAAAAAGAGCACAGCCGTCCCATGAGCTGCTCTTTTTATTTTTTTGCCGCACCGTGTGGCATGTGAGATCTTAGCTCCCCAACCAGGGACTGAACCTGTGCCACCTGCAGTGGGAGCACGGAGACCAGGTCCCGGCTGCGCTGCTCCAGATGGCTTTGCAGGAAGTCTCTGAGCACTCACGACGTGCTGTCCCGAGGGGTGCTGTCCCGAGGGCAGGGCGCCGACGAGGCTCCCGTGCTGGGCTCAGCTTTGTGAGGATGGCTTCCCGCAGGGCCCCCTCGGCTGCAGAGGGAGACAGCGCGTGGCAGATCTCATCAAACGCCTACTTCACAGACCTGAGAGGCGTTCTTAAATCTGAGCATGGCCAAAGCTTCAAGTCCTATGCCTCCCTAAACCAAGAGCCCACAGCATTATTATACTGAAGTAAATACGTCACAGGGCAGTGAGAACTGTAAAATGCTAAGATAAAAATTTAAGATCAACAAAATTGATAAAGCTTGAGCTAAAAAAACAAAAGACTCAAATTACCAAAGTCAACAGTACTAAACACTTTATAGGAGTAAAAAGGATTATAAGGGAATAATACTAGGAACAGCTGTATGCCAGCAAGTTAGACAACCTTGATGTAATAGACAAATTTACCAAAACTGACTCAAGAAGAAATAGAAAATCTGAACAGATCTATAGCAAGCAAAGAAATTGAACTAGGAATAAAAAAAAGTCACACAAAGAAAAGCCTCGGGCCAGATGGCTTCACTAGTGAATTCTCTCAAATTTTCAAAAGAGAATTAACAACAATCCTTCACAAACTTCCAGAAAAATGGAAGAGGGAATACGTCTCAACTCATGCTATGAAGCCAGTATTATTCTGATACCCAAAGCAAAGACATCAAAAGAAAACTACAGACCAATGTCCCTTATGAATACAGATGAAAAAATCTTCAGCAACTCACAAACCAAATCCAGCAACATATAAAAAGGATTACACACCATAATCAACTGGAATTTGTTCCAGGAATGCAAACTTGGTTCAACATACAAAAATCCATCAATGTGATACACGGTATTAATAGAAAGCATGACAAAAGCCACATGATCATCTCAACAGAGGAAGAAAAAGGATTTGATAAAACCCAATATTCTTTCATGATAAAAATACTCAACAAACTCAGAACAGAAGGGAACTTCCTTAAAATGAAGGGCATTTATGGAAAACCCAAAGCTACTCAATGGTGAAAGACTGAAAGATTTCCCCCTAAGATCAGGAATCAGACAAGGATGCTCACTTTCACAAGGACTGTACTAGAATTTCTAGCCAGAGCAATTAGGCAAGAAAAAGAAATCCAGATTGGAAAGGAAGAAGTAAAATTATCCTTACTCGCAGGTGAAATAATGCTATATAACAAATATGCTCCAGAATCCACAAAAAAAGAAAAAAAAAAGAGAGAGAACGTTAAAAAGAAAACCACAGGCCCAAATGGTACCATGTTAAAGCCCATGACACTAAACCTAGACTTAATATCTGATTTAACTGCACTTTCCACCTTCCCCAGAAATGTAATCTTAATCAACCAGTCTGGAATTTTCTGCTCAGCACCTATGAGGTAAACTGTCTCCTGCCCTACACCTTCGATCCCTCAAGAATCAATCTGCGTGGTAAAACCCTTGCCATTCCCGTCCACAAAAAGATGTCCTGGCCTAAAAATAATCCTTTTTTCCCTTTTGCTAATTCCTCCCTTGCCCCACCCCTCTCCCTGTAAAAAGCTTCCATTTTGTAAAACCCCTTGGAGCACCTTTCTAGTTGCTAGATGGGAGGCTGCCTGATTTATGAATCACTGAATAAAGATAATTAGATCTTCAAATTTATGTGGCTGAACTTTGTTTTCCTTAATAAGAACTAATAAATGAACTCAGCAAAGTTGCAGCACGTACGATCAACACACAAACATCAGTTGTGGTATTTCTATACAGCAGTGCAATATCGTGATTGATTGTAAGAAATATACATTTGGTCTTCGTTCTATCCTGTTTCAAGCACAGAGCTCCTTTAACCATTGTGGGAATTTCCTAAGTGAAAAGAATGATAAAGATAGGAGTGTTATTCATATAATAAGCTCCTTTCAACCACACCAAAATTTATGTTACTTAAGTGACTTTTGGAAAGCCCATAGATAACCTAAGGAGGCGGGCTGGTTCCCAGGGGAGCTAACTCTGATTAGAGGATTGGAACTTTCAGTCCCCCCTGCCTTCGCCCCACTTTCTGGGGAGGGCGGAGGGGCTGGATATTGAGTTTAATTACCAGTGGCCAGTGATTTAAATAATCACGTCTATGTAGTGAAGGCTCTATAAAAACCCAAAGGACAGCTTCAGAGAGCTTCCGGGTTGGTGAACACATGGAGAAGTGGGGAGAGAGGTGCCCAGGGAGACCATGGAAGCGCTGTGCTCCCACACACCCTGCCTTGTGCACCTCTTCCATCTGGCTGTTCTTGAATTATACCTTTTATAATAAACTGGTAATCTAGTAAGTAAAATGTTTTCCTGACTTACGTGAGATGCTCTGGCAAATTCACTCCACGAAGCAGTCATGGGACCCTCTGATTTATGGCACGGGTAACAGTCCAGACCCGTGATTCCTGTCTGAAGTAGGGAGGTGGGGGGCAGTCTTCTGGGACTGAGCCCTTAACCTGTGGGATCAGACGCTATCTCCAGGTAGACAGTGTCAGAACTGGGTTAAATTGTAAGACACCAGCTTGCGCTGCAGAACCTGATGTGTGGAAACCCCACACATCCGGTATCAGAAGTGAAGCAGAGCTGCAGTGAGCACTGAGCTAGAGGAAACACACAGGAGTGTGCTTTCCCTTCAGAAACAGCAATGAACAATCCAAAAAAGAAATGAAGAAAACGTTATCTTCAACAGCATCAAAACAAACAAAACCTTAGGAATAAATCTAACAAAAGAAGTGCAAGGCTTGGGGCTTCCCTGGTGGCACAGTGGTTAAGAATCTGCCTGCCAATGTCGGGGACACGGGTTTGAGCCCTGGTCTGGGAAGATCCCACATGCCACGGAGCAACTAAGCCCGTGTGCCACAACTACTGAGGCTGCGCTGTAGAGCCCACGTGGCACAACTACTGAAGCCCACGCACCTAGAGCCCATGCTCCACAACAAGAGAAGCCACCGCAGTGAGAAGCCCGCGCGCAGCAACAAAGACCCAATGCAGCCAAAAATAAATAAATAAATAAATAAATAAATAAATTTATTTAAAAAAAGGAAGTGCAAGACTTGTACACTGAAAACTATAAAACACTGCTGGAAGAAACTAAAGACCTGGTGAATGGAAAGACGTCTATGTGCATGGATAGGAAGACTTGATATTTTAAGATGGCAACACTCCCCAAATTGATCTATAGATTCAGTGCAAAATCTCTACCAAAATCCTAGCTGCCTTTTTTACAGAAATTAGCAAGTTGATCCTAAAATTCACTTGGAAATGCAAGGGACCTAGAACAGCCAAAATAATCTTGAGAAGAACAACGTTGGAGGACTCACACTTTCCAGTGTCAAAACTTACTACAAAGCTACAGTAATCAAGACTATGCAGTATATTTAATAAACCCTTAAATATACGGTCAATTGATTTTCAACAAGAGTGTCAAGAAAATTCAACAACAGTCTTCAAAAATTGGCGCTGGGACAACTGGATATTCACATGCAAAAGAATGAAGTTGAATCCTCCCTCACATATATACAAAAATTAACTCAAAATGGATCAGAGACCTAAATGTAAGGGCTAAAAGAATAAAACTCTTAGAAGAAAAAACAGGTGTAAATATTCATGACCTTGAATTAGGCAATGGTTTCTTAGATATGACACCAAGCAACGAAAAACAAACAGAAGAAAACTGGATTTCATCAAAATTAAAAATTTGTGCTTCTAAGGACACTGTAAATTAAGAGCTAATATTTGAAAATCAAGTATTTGATAAGAAACTAGTATCCAGAATATATAAAGAACTATTATAACTCAATAATGAAAAGATAAATAATCCAATTAAAAAGTTGGCAAAGGATCAGAGGAGACAGTTCTCTAAAGAATACATAAAAACAGTTAATAAGCATATGAAAAGGTGCTCAACATCATTAGTCATTATGGAAATACAAATCAAAATCACAGTGAAATACCACCTCACACTTACTAGTATGGTTATGGAAAAACACAAAATGGAAAAGAATAAATGTTGGCGAGGATGTGGAGAAGCTGGGACCTTTGTTTGCACTTTGCTGGTGGGAATGCAAAATGATGCAGTCACTGTGGAAAACAGTTTGGAAGTTCCTCAGAAAGTTAAATGGTTAACTTATGACCCAGCAGTTCCACTCCCACGTACACACTCAAGAGAACTTAAAATATATGTCCACATAAAAGCCTGTATACAGGACTTCCCTGGTGGCGCAGTGGTTAAGAATCCTCCTGCCAATGCAGGGGACACGGGTTCGAGCCCTGGTCTGGGAAGATCCCACATGCCGTGCAGCAACTAAGCCCGTGCACCACAACTACTGAGCCTGCGCGCCACAACTACTGAAGCCCGAGTGCCTAGAGCCTGTGCTCCGCAACAAGAGAAGCCACTGCAGTGAGAAGTCCGCCCACCGCAACGAAGAGAAGCCTCCGCTCGCCGCAACTAGAAAAAGCCCACAGACAGCAATGAAGACCCAACACAGCCAAAAATAAATAAATAAAATAAATAAATTTATTAAAAAAAAAAACCTGTATGCAAGTGTTCGGAGCAGCATTATTGATAACCCAAAAGTGAAAATACCCCAAATGTCCATCAACTGTTGAATGGGGGGGTATGTCCATTCAACAAAATATTTTTCAGGTATGAAAAGGAATGAAGTACTGACATATGATACATCATGGAGGAACTTTGAAAACATGATGCTAAGTGAATGAAGCCAGACACAAAAGGCCACATGTGGTATGATTCTATTTATATGAAATGTTCAGAACAGGCAAATCCACGGACACAGGAAGTAGGTTAGTGGTTGCCAGTGGTGCTGGTGGGGAGGGAGGAATAGGGAGTGACTGCTAATGGGTAGAGGGTTATTTTTTGGGGTGAGGAAAATGTTCTGGAATTAGACAGTGGTGATGGTTGCACAACCTTGTGAATACACCAAAAAAACCCACTGAATTATGTACTTTCAGAAGGTGAATTTTATGTCATGTGAATTAAATCTCAATTAAGGAAAAAGCTTTGATTGCATTCTGCCCAGAAAGAGGGCTGAGCGGGGCTTGGAGTTCTCGGCCTGTAGAATTTAAAGTGTTCGGCAGACTGCCGAGTTCTGTCCTGCACGTGCTCTCCGTAACCCTGATGTGAGGGCAGAACACAACAACCCTACCTCGGACTATAAACTCCACGAACATGGCCTTGAACCCAACCCGAGGCGATGTGTGGGGTGGGAGAGGCAAGACCTCACTCAGAAGCCGGCTGTTCTCTGATGTTATCTGCATGGAATTTATGATCTCAGGTAGGGATATTCTGTGCGTGTTCGCTCTATTAGTTTCTCTCTCTTTTTTTAACTTTTTTTTAACTTTTAATTTTGTATTGGTGTATAGCTGATGAACAACGCTGTGATAGTTTCAGGTGCACAGCAAAGCGACTCTTTGGCTATTATTTATGAGTAGGCCAGAACAATAGGAGGAAGAAGTATGTAATTTCAGGAAGCCTCCTGCTTATCTCATGGGAAATGCTGAACTTGGACACGTTGATCTCTTTTGTTTTGTGACATTTTATAGTTTATTGCACGTAACCTGGCATGAATCTCATCTGCTGTGTACTTGACCTTCACCTTGTGAGGTGGGCAGTTTACAGGTGAATAAACTAAGGGCCAGAGGTGAAGGGACGGGCACCATCCCATGGCCAGTCACTGCCAGCACAGGAGGTGGAACCGGCCTTCTGCCAACTGGCAACCACTCGCCGCAAGGGCCTGGAGGTCTGAGGGAACAGCACCCTGATAGTTTTCTTCATTAGAAGAAGAGGAGGGGTGGGAGGCCCTGCAGTGAGAAGACCCTGACCTGTGTGAGAAGAAGATTCCCCTGCGCAGGAAGCGGTGCGGCCTCTGACCCGTGGCTCTCTCTATTCGGTTTATCAGCTCCTTGTCAATTTTACTGCTTCCGAACCGAACTGGAAAAAAAAAAGAAGAGATGCCGATCTCAGGTGGTGGGAGGTTTGGTGATATTGCTGAAACGAGAGGGAAAGCCTTGTGATCCACGCACAGTCTCAACAGACCCAGGCCTCTTCAGGCCTGAGGCTCTGGTCCCTTCCACCAGCCCAGAGTGGAGGTCACAGCCAGCAGAACAGAAAATAAATTACAGAACAGGGATGGGATTCTGACAGGAAACAGATCCAGAATGCAGTTTAGCTAGCAACTCCAGGCAACCACACACACACACACACACACACACACACACACACACACACACACGCCCCCGCTGCTGACTGCTCATTAAGCTATCATTCATATTCACTCACAACCATAAATTTAAATAGTCTTTAACCGAATTAACAGCTGTCTTCAAGAGAATTTTCCCTCATTGATAGTCTATAATAAATCATGGAAAATGGCTTAGACTTAGGTAAGAACATTTTAGTTCTGTTTCTTTTTTGACAGCCATCAATGTTCTCAGAGTAAGGATTTTCCTGAGCAGGAAGCCCTCCAGTGAAGGGCTTGGCAGTGAGGACCTGCCCCCTGTGAGGAGTCATCTTTCTTAAGCTGACTTCCAGCTGTTTAGCTCCACACTCAGTATCACACTGGAGGAGAAACCTTAAGTAATCTATGACTGACTTGTACCCACTAAGTTAGAGACAACTTAAGTGACTGTAAAGATGCCCAGTTCCATGGACCTTCCCCAAGTTCTGAATTGCTCAAAAAAAGGAAAAAGCTTCTACTAAGCTCTCTACTATAAATCATTATTTTGAGATTTATTTTATATTGTTATGTTAATTAACAATAATCCTCTGGGAATAAAATGCACCACAAAAGATTTTAGGATCTATTTTCTCCTTGGCATTGAAGCTTGACTGGATGTATGATTAATTCAAATTAGAAAACATCAGTGGAATCAACTCAATGGAATCACTCCTAAAAGCTGGGGCTTTTCCCATAACGTACCGATGAGCTTGTCATAGTCAATGCCTTTTGCACTGCTTGTCTGTACTGTCCATGGGTCCACAAAATCCTCGCCTGCTTCTGTGGCATCCAGGCCACCATCACTCCCAGGTGCCGGGTCCCTTGGAGGGTAGTCAGCCTTGTAATCCTCCCCCGTGGCAGCTTTGTAGCTCATTTTCAAGGATAACAACATCTCCACTGCGGAATCAATTTCATTCTGCACAAAGGAGCAAGGGTGAAGGCTGAGTGTATTAACAACGACTAACATTTGCCGAATGTTACTGCTGTGTGGCAGGTGTTGTGCTAACTGCTTTCACACACATTACCTCCTTTAGTCTTACAATGACCCTACGAGGAAGGCGTCATTGTCACTGTTCTTTTCCAGTTGAAGAACGTGAGACTCAGAGAGGTGAAGGAGCTTGCCCATGGACACACAGCAAGTCATGGGCCTGAACTTATTTTAATTTATGATTTTAAAAAAATCTATTTATTTTATTTATTTATTTGTGGCTGCGTTGGGTCTTCGTTGCTGCGCGTGGGCTCTCTCTAGTTGCGGAGCACGGGCTTCTCATTGCGGTGGCTTCTCTTGTTGCGGAGCACAGGCTCTAGGCGCGCCAGCCTCAGTAGTTGTGGCTCATGGGCTCTAGAGCGCAGGCTCAGTAGTTGTGGTGCACAGGCTTAGTAGCTCCGTGGCATATGGGATCTTCCCGGACCAGGGCTCGAACCCGTGTCCCCTGCATTGGCAGGCGGATTCTTAACCACTGCGCCACCAGGGAAGCCCCTTTGTTTTTTTTATCTGTTGGTCTAGTGCTACGGATTACTACCACAAACACTATAGGATACGTGTAGCGACACAATTTACACCGTTGTTTATGACAGAGTTAATGTGCTAAATGTTACTTAAACACCACCAATGCCAGCGAACATATGGGACAAGCTCCACTAATCAATTACACTGAGCTCTGCACTGGAACTTGTTTTTACAATCCACACAGGTTGAGATGAATATTTATGGAAACTTAAACAACGATGCCACCAAGGACAGCAACAGCAACTCAAGTAGACATTGTGAAAACAGATAAAGGCAAGGAAAAAATACAGACTTTCAGGTCATAAATTAAGGAGGGATTCACTGGGAAACAGTTATACTACAGCATTTTGGAGTCTTATCAAGCTGTCCAAAGTGTTTGCACATTTAGTGTTTTAAAATAAGCATAAGAAAAACAAATGTAAAATATATCCTTGGGTAAGCTGGAAACCTATTAAAGACCTCCTCTCTTCCAGGAGCCCACACTAGCCACCCCTGGAAGCCTGGCATTTGAAAAAGCAAACCTAATTAAGCAGATCAGTCATGCTATGCCCTAAAGCTCTACTCCCACAATTGGCCTTGCTGGATTAGATCACAAAGAATATACACAGTCCAATCTGCTTGCCAAGGGAAATACAAACACTTCCATTTAGAGTTTATACATAATGTGCTATAAACTGGGCTTCCCAGTGGAGAAACATCACAGCACCAAACTCCATTCAGAGAGAGCTCCTCTGTCAGGTACGGCACCTGGGCCACAGAGGACTGTTACTGTAGGGTGATTTCGCAAGCACAGATTTGTGTTTCAAACTCCGAAACCATCTGGAATTCATCGTTTAAACGAGTCAGAGTTGTGGCATCAATAGCCCCATGGATAGACCTCATGCAAGAGACAGAATGTTGGCCTACCTTAGACAGGCAAGCATGTTTTCCTCACCTCATTACGGTAGTGCCTAGGCTGTACGTGCAGCAGAATAAAGGCTTAGCAAGCATGATCTATCAAGTTATCTATGGGAGAATTACCTTGCTTTGAAGTGCCCTGAAGTCACTACCCTTTAATCACCAGCTGTGTGACTTGTTTTTCATACTCTATGTGGCCTAACTCAGCTTCCAACCAGGTGGCTCTTTGAAAGTCAAACATCTAACCAGGGTCCCAGTTCAAGGACCACCTGTTAACTGGAATGGGACCGAAACAGACAAGCAGGCTCGTCTTGTCCGTTTTCTTGTTCTCAATCTAACATGGACCAGGACACTGAAACAGATTTTAAAAGCTGATGTTCTGAAAAAAGCCAGACATGAAAGACTCTATATACACTACCTGATTAAATAAAGTTCCAACACAGAAGGAACTATCCACAGTGGGGGAGGCAGGGTGGAGGCCTCTCTTGGGAGAGTAGAGGCAGGGCCTGAAGCGGCCCGAGGGTGGCTTCTGTGCCATTTCTCCAACTGGATGCTGGTTACACAGGTTTGGTCATTTTGTGAAAATTCAGTGAGCTGCCTGTTTGTGATCTCCATATTTTTCTGAACGAATGATGTATTTCAATTTAAAACGTTTACTTAAACTAAAAGAAGAAGAAAAAAGGCTCTGTTCTCTACCTTAACCCCTACGATCCAGTGTCATTTCGTGAATCCCGCTCTAACTGTCTCCCGTTAGAGCCCCCAGATTCCGACCTACCCGCCAGGAGAAGCTTTGTGAGCTACTGTTTCTGAAAGCAGTGGGTGTTATTCTCTTGGTACACGAAGGAGAAAGAACGCCGAGGGCCATGACCTGGACAGACGGCAGAGAGAGTGGAGGAAGAGCCTGCGGCACCCTTACTGGACCAGAGATCCCCGAGTAGCTCAGCTATTTCACTTAAAGTGAATTTCCAAAACATCAGGTGCTTCTAGTATGATACATTTCAGGGTCAGATACAAACTTACTCCATTTAACTCTGGTTTCATCATGTAACCTCTGATCTCTCTTGTTGAGTCAGCTGACTATGCATTAGTCAAAGACCACCCTCGAAAGAGTTATTCTAAACTGTGTTAACAATGTTCATTGCAGCACTACTTACAATAGCCAGGACATGGAAGCAACCTAAGTGTCCACTGACAGATGAATGGATAAAGAAGATGTGGTACATACATACAAGGGAATATTACTCAGACACAAAAAGGAACGAAATTGGGTTATTTGTGATGAGGTGGATGGACCTAGAGTCTGTCACACAGAGTGAAGTAAGTCAGAAAGAGAAAAACAAATACCGTATGCTAAAGCACATGTATGGAATCTAAAGAAATGGTACTGATGAACCTAGGGGCAGGGCAGGAATAAAGATGCAGATGTAGAGAATGGACTTGAGGACACGGGGAGGGGGAAGGGTAAGCTGGGACGAAGTGAGAGAGAGGCATGGACTTATATATACTACCAAATGTAAAACAGCTAGCTAGTGGGAAGCAGCTGCTTAGCACAGGGACATCAGCTCAGTGCTTTGTGACCACCTAGAGGGGTGGGATAGGGAGGGTGGGAGGGAGACGCAAGAGGGAGGAGATATGGGGATATATGTATATGTATAGCTGATTCACTTTGTTATACAGCAGAAACTAACACACCATTGTAAAGCAATTGTACTCCAATCAAGATGTTAAAAAAAAAACCATGTTAAGTATTGTTTGCTAAAATGCTGAACATAACTGGAGTCACTAAGAGTTACTAACTAAAAGCATTTATTAACATTATTCGAATTTAACGTTAAATGACAAAAATATCACCGTCAGGTTCCTAAAATGGGTTTACAGAGTAAATGATCAACATTTCGGTCCTTTATTTATTTTAGGTTTTCAGATTTTTTTTTTTAAAAACAACTTAGCCTCATCTATTGAGCCCTGCCTGGTGTTGTAAACCCCTTTCTGTGAATAATCAACTCCTTTTTTTGGATATAACTGTTTCTTTCTTTTAAAATGTAATGGATTATTTAGGGTCCAAATAGTCAAAGTAAACTACTGGAGTGACTGTGATATGGTTGATACCATCTGGTGAGAACCTAGGAAGAGATTTTTGAAAAGACGACGACAGGGATTGGAAGTGACAGACGAGGAAGTCATGGACATGAAGAAGCTGGGTGACCGAGAGTGAAAGAAAGTGCTTAGGTGATGGTTACAGATGCAGACTGAATGGGTTACACTTCTAAAACCCACTGCAGCAACAGCAAAGAGATCTTTAAAAAAGGCATAACCCACGAGGACCAAGGGAACAGGAAGAGGATGACAGCAACAAGATTCAGAAGCTGGAAAGCGGAGGGATGAGTGGTACCTGACCGAACACGGGAGAAGAACAAATGCTAAGACAACACGGGGAACCTGGGCAGCGACTGGACTTACATTGCTGTGGAATCCCTGAGAGGTCTGGGCATTGGCGGCCCTAGATACTCAAAGAAGTGAGGGTGAAAGCGGGCTGTAAAACTAGGAGCACTTTGAAAGTCTGTCTAAGAAGCAGTTACTGAGATCTCCCCCCTACCCGGTACATCCCCCCTCCCCCATCCAGAGGTTTAGTGTCTCATCAAGGAGAGTAAAAAGTGTCCAGACTGGAGGCGCTTTGCCCAGCGGGGGCGGGGGCGGGGGCAGTGCACAGAGAACGGGGGCTTCAGCGAGCGATCACACAGCCCAGCTCCTCTGCCCCACTCAGCTCACAAGGCTGGCGGCCGGACCCGCACCCTCTGGACAGCAGACTGGAGGAGTCCTCTCTGGGGACTCTACAAGCCTCAAAGAAGAGCTAAAGACCCTGACACTGAAGCCTTCCCAAGGCCAGAGAGCAGCGTGGCTGCCGTCCAGGGAAGGGAAAGCCACAGGACAAGCCCCTCCCAGCTCTGAGCGCTCCCGCTAAAGTGCCGCTACATGGCTGAGCGTCACCAAACACCAGACGACGGCATCTAATACAAAAGGCAGAAGGAACAAAAAGCTAACTTGGAAGAAACCGAGTTTATAAAGTGGGTGGAGAACACTGGAAAAACTATCACCAAGATCTCAGAGACAGAAGGACAGTGTACCCATGAAATAAGAGCAGAGAGCTATGAGGAAAGGCACGTTCAGAGATCAAACGGCTCTTGGAAGCCAAAAATGACAGAATAAGTGAAAAACCATAGGAGGGTTAGAAGTTGACGAAACATACCTAAAAGAAGAACAAAAAGAAAAATAAATGAGGAAAATAAGTCAAAAAATAAAAAATTCAGAGGACCAGTCTTTGAATTAAAAAAATACACAAAGAAACAGAAACCAAAACAAAAAACCCAGGATAAATCAAAGAAATAATATAATTTCTGAGAATTAAAGGTCATGAATTTCTGGTTTGAAAGGAACAAACTAAAAGATCCTGTACGCTGCAACTAGATCCCACGTGCTATGACTAAGAGCTGGCGGGCGCAGCCAAATTAAAAAGGAAAAAGAAAGGCCAAGCAGGGGCGTTCCCAAGCGGCCTGGGTTTAGGATTCTGGGCTTTCGCTACCGCGGCCTGGGTTTAGGATTCTGGGCTTTCGCTACCGCGGCCTGGGTTCGGTCCCTGGTTGGGGAACTGAGATCCTGCAGGCCGCAAGGTGCGGCCAAAAAACCCCAAAATGAAACAAAGAAAAGCCAAGCAAAAAGCAATTAAGACAACTATCAACTCTGGAGAAAACAAAAGTTGGGCAGGAAAGGAGAAGCACTTATGCTATACCCAGTGGGTCAGCAGCGTTTACATGGAGACTGGGGGGATGGGAAGTGCTTATGAAAGTGCTAATTCCTTGTCGTCCACAGTGAAAACCCCAAACCCGAACACCTATCAGGAGCAATATAATGTGTGGGTTTTTTTTTTTTTTTTTTTTTTAATGTGTGGTTTTGAGAGACGTAGGGGTTATATAGCCAAAGAATCAGCTAAAAGAATTGAAAATCGTTGTTTCTGGGAGCAGGAAACAGAGAGAGGCGGGGTGGACGGCTGCTGTTTCCCAGCGGCTTCCCTTTAGACTACACGCATCGATGCTGATAAAGGAGAAAATACATTTAAATTGAGAGCCAAAACACCTCAGGTGGTGAGGGAACGGAATCCTGGTAACATGACCCTACAGACGTGGCTTGGATGTGTGTGTGTGTGTGTGTGTAGGACCCAGCTAAACGACATACCTTCGCCGCGTTTCTGGCTTTGAGGGCCCTCACGAGCTCCCCTTGAGCAGCAATGTTCTTGAACAGCTCCAGTGGAGACCCACAGCCCTGCTCACCGTTGGGCACATCTGCCATTTTCCAGGACCTGCGTTCACAGCCGGCTAGGGTGTTGGCAGATTTGCTCAGTGGTCCAGACAAGACTGTGGGGGGAGGAGAGAGAGAGATTAACAAACCATCGCAGCTGTTTTTCCTTTACCGTAGCTAGTTCTTCTTTCCAAAAAGGTTGGAGATGAGTTATAATAAAGGGCATAGATAATATAACATTAATAAAAATATAAGCAGAAATTTGGAGCCATGAAACAGGGGGAAAGAGGAAGAACAAATGCTAATGATGAGGTCGAAAGGAATCGCTGTGATATACAGACTTAGGGAGGGCAAAGAAAGACCCCTCCTGACCGAGGGCAAGTGTGCATCTGCCGAGGTGCCCCTGTGCCTCGGCCAGTGCCCAGGACACAGGAAGGACTCGTGTCTGCTCAGGCAGCAAACACCAAAGTGCTTTAGTAACCCTAAGTTCACCACAGCTAGAAACATTTGGCAAATGGCTATTTACTCTTTATCTTAATTGCTTTCGGGATGAATTCCCAGGCCTTTGCAGTCATAACCAACATACTGCTGAACAAATGGCTTCCTTTGCTGGCCAGCTGTTCCGTTCTCAGACGAAGGGAAGTCTGGGTGGAGGCAGGGCCTTATCCCTTTTGGGTTCCAAATGAGGTAAGAATCATATACAGCCTGTCCACTCCACATGCTGCCTTATATAACCGCAAACCTCTGAAGAAGGTGTCCCTGCACCTCCTATTGGTCATTATTTACTATTAACCTTAAGAAAGGTGGGGCACATGGCAGGCTACCTGAGGCCGCCTTGGGGCCCCTTTTGGGTTGGTCACTTCCCTTTTCTGAGTGTCAGCTTCCTCAGCTATAAAGCAGCAGCATCGGGAACTCTGTCACCTACCTCAAGGGCTGTTATGAGAAGAAATGAGAAAAAACGACATGGTGGCATTTTACAAAATGTAAAGTAAGGCACAAACCCATTGCAAGTATTACTTGTTAGGGTTCCAGAGCTTGGCTGAGCTCCAGTTCCATCTGTAACTTGCTGTTACACCTTGGACGAGGAGGATGACCGTGACAGTGCGGCTACACCAGAGCAGCTAACCTCCAGCTCTTAAGTGCCTGGTATTCTTCTAAGCACCTTATACATAGTAATTCACTTAAACCTACAGCAATCCTATGGGACAGATCTGTTATCTCTGTTTCGTAGATGAGCAAACTGAGAGGCTATAACACTTGCCCAAGATAACGCAGTTCGTGAGTGGTCGAGATGAGATACAAACCCAAACAGTTTGACCCCAGAACCTATGCTCTCAAATATTATACTATGGGCTACTTAACTGTCATACGCCTCAGTTTCTCAACTGTAAAATGGGAATAACAATAACAACACTAACTTGCAGGACTGGTCACGGAATAAGTGTGATAATGTCGGTAAGTAAATAGCAAAGCATCAGCCACAGAGGAGAGGTTTAACGAATGACTATTTTGTGTCTTTGATCATTAAAAATTTTTTTGCTAGCAGCTCTATGAACAAAACACAAATTTGAGGGGGTAATTTATTTTTGTTCATCCATTTGTTAAATATCTGTTTAAAAAATACGTAAAATTTAAACCAATCTTTATATAAGTCAATGAAACCGTAATACTGAAACCAGGATGGAACAGTAGCCAGTTTCTTTCCCCTCCTTGCTGAGAATTGCCTCAATTCCTGGAAAGGGAGGCCCGTAAAAAAGAGAAGGAATGTGGAAGAAGCTTCTGACTAGCGCTGGAGAGGAGAAACACTCAGGCCCATATCAAATAACCACCAAAGTGATGAAAATTACTTCTAGCCACAAATGCTCAAACATCACGCCCAGATGCTTTACCCATGATCCCCAATTCTCCCAACCTTCAAAGCTGGGTGGTACAGTATCTGCTCTGCATTAGCGACCACAGGCTGACGGCTCAGGGAAGTTAGAACCGTCCTCTGAGGTTCCATGCCAGAGTAGCCGAACCGGGATCCGATGCCAAAGCCCCCCTCGAGCATGTGCTCTCTCAAATTCCAGCTGCTCCCCCTGCCCGGAACGTCTCATACCCTCCTCTGCCCGCTGTCTTACTAATTCAAACCTCGGCTCCTCTTTGCGGCCTTTCCTGACCCCTGCACCCACGGGGCCAAGCTGGTTGCTCTGTCCTTGGTGATCCCTGAGCACTCGTGAGTGAGGTTATTAGAGCACTCACACTGCATGTAGTTATTTATGAAAATCCACCACACAGAGAATGCAAGTACTGGGTTTTATTCTTTCATGTGCTTCTAGCACCTGGTACAGAGTAGCTCATCAACAGACGTTTACTGAATGAATGTCTCACAAATCATCTAGTTTAATTTTCCCCTTCTGGTTTATATCCTCTTATAATACCTCTGCAGTATTCCAGTTTAAGGTAGATTTCTCCTACCTGGACTTTAGAAGTCCTCTTAGAACGTCCTGACACTGCACTGAGCCTTCCGAGACTTGGGAAGAGCCAGGTTAATCCCACGTACCCAGTCTTGTTTCCTCACCCATTGCGAACATCTGCCCACTATCCTGGTCACTCTTTTTGGAATTCCCTTCGGTTTACCCATGTCATTCCAAAAATGTGGTGTCCTGCACAGAAGGCAACAAGTGGCTTTTGAAGTCTGCGAGTAGGACCCAAATCAAGCACAGATTAAAATTACCCTTAAAAATTCCTAGGGAAAGCGCCAGGTAGAATGACTTGGTGAGCCCCAGACGGCGAATCTACCCCTGCGAAGGAGCAGATAACTGCAGAGGATCAGCTAGATGAACTGAGCCTGCATTTAGGGTCCCTGTTGTAGGGAAAAACATGTATCTTTAACTATCAGAATCCCATTTAAGGAAGAAGAGGCACACGGGAATGAAACTTGACTGAGGAAACAGCAGGTGAGGTCTCCCTGCTCTCAGGATCACAAGGCACGTACTCACTGTGTGGGAATCACCCACACTGGAATCTCGTGTGTGTGCGCATGATGCAACTTCTTGAGTGATTACAGTGCTTCGGCAGTGATCAGAGACAAAGAGAATAGAACTATCACTTCCCTCATGTCAGGCATCCTTTCATTAGCCCATTTATGGGCACATATTCTCCTTTTGTCCTCCTATCTAGTCAACGTTCTCCTTTATTTCTTTGTTAACTAACTTTTAGAATTTAATTTAGCTTCAGAGGTTTTTAACCCAGAGTTCAGAACCTCTGAAATGACATCAACGGTTTGCCCGCACGTTTGCGGTTCTAAGCAGAGTATCCAGGTTTTACTACTTTCTCAAAGTGGTCCGAGATGCCAAGAGACTAAGGACCACTGCCTTCAGTGTTTACTGTGTAAACTGCAAATAGGGCTTTGAATTTTTGTCAAGGAAAACTGCTTTATCTATTTCACAAATACTACAATCTAAAACAAAGAAATGAAGCTATATCTGTGAAGTAATGTATCATCTCCTCTAAAAAAGGACTGGGAGTGAAAAGAGCAAAACTGCAGAGTCCACAGCAGGTCAGCACACAGCTAAGGAGGAAACTACAAGACTCTTCAAAATGAACTCTCCGTCCCTCTTTTTAAGGAACTTGAAACTTGTGCTCATTTTGAAAGGTTCCACTGTTCCCAAGGAGCATAACAGGCACCTGAAGAAACTGGGCACAGTTTGGGGATGAGGAATGGAAAGAGGAATTACAGAACTGTTTAACAGAACGGCAGGACAATCCCTTGGGCCACAATGAAACCATCTCACAGATAAGATCAGAATACACTGATTCTGCAATTTGGGGGAAGGGTGGCATTACGCACTACAGCCAATTCTGGAGCAGCTGAGAAGAGTGGGGTACCCAGAAGTTCCTGGATGCCTGGAATATTACCAGGAGGTGGGAGACCATCTTCCACATCCTGACCCCTGAGTGTGGATGACAATGGCCTTGGACTGTCAAGTTTCCAGAGGACAAGAAAATGATGTCTTACCAGCTAGGAGTCCTTTAACGCTTCAAACCTTGGAACAGATTGAGGTCACTTTTTCTTTTTTAAACACTGAGAGGAAAGCTTACTTTCCCCTCCAAATAATAAAATGAACATCATCTTAAAAGGCAAAGAGGACATTAATTTATATGAAGCCAGGCATAAGCTACTTATGAGTATCACAATGAGATACCGTGGATGGATATCGACTATTTAAGGAGGGCTCATCAGTGAAAAATAGGATAGCCAACATCAAAGTGCTGAAAGTCAAGCTACGAATCCAAATAGGCAGCTACTCTTCCAGTATCTCCATTCCCTACAGAAGCTGTGAGCCACCTGAACTTTGGGACAATGAGATGAAATAAAATGCACAACACCCTGGTCCTAAGAGATGCTACTCCTCATGCCCTAAGCCAAGGTTTCCAGTACTTTGGGAAAAGGCTGGTAGAAATGCTAATAAACTCTAAGCCTAGCAAAGACGGCAATACATACCCAGGTTACAGGAGGTGCTGCAGAGGTGGCCACTGGTCACGCTGGGCAGTTGAGAAGCTGAGACTGCCCAGTGCAGCTCGAGCTCGTCTTTAATAGTCTTTCCCTTTTTCTTTCAGTTTCCTTTCTAGAAAAGACTCTTCTCTCTCTTTTTTTTTTCCTGTTTACCCCCACCCTTTACTACTTGCATGTAGGAGCTTCTCGTAAATCACCCAATTTCTCAGAAACACTTGAGCCTCTCGACCAACCTCTTCGATGAGACTGTCCAATCAGGGGTGGGCGGAGGGGGGGATGCGGGTGGGGACCAGGGAAACTCTCTCGGGAAGCAAGACATTAGCTGGTCATTGCATCAGCCACCCCGTATCCCAGGTTGGCCTCCATATAACCTCCCCACCCTCTTCCCGTTCCCTATTCTCAGGATCAGTATGAATAACTGTGTTTGTGTATAGTCTTGGGGCGGGGAGGGAGGGGGTTGGGGGGGAAGGCGGATGGTAAATTCCTCGCCGCTGCTGTTCACGGAGGCGGCACAGGGCAGTGGAGAGATCATGAGTTCTGGGGTCAGACCCGGATTTCAAACCCAGTTTGGGAGTCTTCTTGTTACAAGACCTTGCGCAAGTCACATTCCCTCTCCGCTTCATCCTGCGTTTCCTCATTTGTGAAATGGGCATAAAGAAGCCTCGTAACTTTATCGTGGAGGGGACTAAGTGCGATACTACCGGCAAAGCCCCTGTCACATGGCAGGCACTCGTTAAAAGTGAGGGCCTCTCCCCTCGGCGAACGAGAAGAGGAGGGAGACGATGAAAGGTCGGTGCCGGTGGCAGTGGGCGACAGGCCAGGTCGGCGGCGCTGGGAGGACGGGGGCGATGGGCGCCGTGGCAGCCTCCGCGCACCCCGTGGTGCCAGAACCCGGCGAGCAGCGAGCCGGGCTCTGAGGAGGATACTCCGGGCCTTCGCGTGCAGGCGGCTCCGGGAGGGCCAGGTCATCTGGCGCCGCCCCGGCCTCCCTCCCTCTTTCATCCCCTCACTTACCCGCCCAGCCGGGGCCGTCAGCGCTGCCGGCTCAGCCACGGGTGGCCTCCTGGGCGTCCGTGGAAACGCCTTCCGGCCGGAACAACTTCCGGCCTGGCTGCGCCATCATTGGCTGTTCGCGTCGCGGGGCCGGGCGGAGGCCGCCGCTGATTGGCTGGCGGCCCCGGCGCCGGCAGAACGCGACTGGGTTGCGGGGTACAGGCAGGACAGCCTCCGGGAGGACCGAGAGCTTCCGGTGCGTGTGGTGAGCGGAGGGCCGGGGGCGGTAGGGGACTGGGATCTGGCGGTGGGCCGAGCGCTCCACGCCACTCCGCGCGGGCAGTTCACTGCCGCTCGCCTGTCCTGTGTCTCCGGTTACTTCCGAACGCGCAGTGCTCTGGACGATCCTCACCTCTCACTCTTGACAGCCCGGCTAACTCCTTTGCATTCTTCAAAACCCATCTCTGGTCGTATCTTGTTTGTTGCCTTCATCAGTCTGTGGCCTCCGGCGCAGGATCCGTGTTTTGTGCTTAATCTCTGTCCATAAGACCTAACATAAGGCTTGGCACAGAGTAGGTAATCAGGAAATATTTGTTGAATGAGAATATCCTATTCCTTTTACTTTCTCTGTGCCCCCCCACCCCCCAGGTTGCATTTCACAAATATTTCTAGATGCTGGCGATCAAACAGTGAACAGAACACAAAAAGTCCTGCCCTGGTGGAGCAGACATGCTGATGACTGCCAATGCCACTCCCCCCTTTTGTAGTCTTATTTCTCCAAAGACGACTTTTTCTTCTGGCTGTTCTTCTTCTTGGTTTAATCGCTCCCTCTTTCCATGAAAAAGTTTCCTTTTCTTCCCCTTTTGCCTTAGAAACATAAAAGGCAGCAAACACTTTCCCCCTAAAGTTTACGTTGTCCCCAGTGGCTCACAATCTTCTCTGTTTTTGCCTGTTTTTCTTGAGTCATCCTTGCCTCCTTCTCTCTCACCCCATTTGATCAGTTTTGTTGGTCCGGTCTTCAGTGTTTTTTTATCACCTCTGCTCCCTCACCTGCAGAGCATCACCTTCTGCCTTAGGCCTGCCTCGGCCTCCCAATGTTAAACTGCATCCCAGGCCCACTACCACGCCTCCTTTTCTTTTCTGTTTTACTTTTCTCCTTAGGATTTCTCACCTCCGGACATGCTCTGTTTCGCTTGGTTCTGGTCTGTCTCTCCCCACTGGCATGTGAGCATGGCGAGCACAGGGCATCGTCGACCGTCTCATTTGCCCTGGTGTTCCTGGTGCCTCGTGTGGGGCTTGGCTAGTAGCCCATGCTCCGTCAGTGTTTGTTGAATGACTGAATGAAATGTACATGAAGCAGATAGGGAGCCCGTCAGTGTTTGTTGAATGACTGAATGAAATGTACATGAAGCAGATGGGGAGCCCTATCATCCACCTGCCTGCATTCATTCAGTCCTTGCTGCCTTGCTTGTAGGAAGTGGGACTCATGGGCCCCAAGCCCACTACTCTCTGATCTTTTGCTGTAGACTTCATCTTTAGTTCTGGTCATTGGCGTCTCCTGTGATTCGACAACTGTGGACAACTGGGTGGGTAGGAATCCATCCCAGTGGCTGCAGACAGGAGCCTTTGTGGTGGGAACCTGGTGGGTTCCCTCTGGCAGGACGGAATGCTGTGGTGGGCGGTCCTGTGCATAGGAATTGAGACAGATGAAGTGTCTGATCAGGATGCAGGACCAGACTAAGTAGTGAGAGAAAAGAAATGCCAAATCCTTCACAGTGCACGCTTCCCTTTGTTTATAATTCGTCCGTTATATTAGTTCCATTTGAGATGGGCTGGCTTGTTGTGGAAGTTTTATTTAGATAACGGCTCTGTGTGTGGAAGGTGTTACCTGCCTGGACTGGGCTACAGGTGGGGGTGGGATTTTTGGAGGAGGCAGGCAACAGACATTTTTTGAATGATGACATAACTTGTTTGGTACCCTTTATGGGAAAGGCATGGAAGGGGTGGGATGGTTGATTCCAGGGGACATGAAACCCACTGCCCAGGGGAAGACGTGGGTGATAGACAGGCTGTCTGGAATGGCGTAACCGAGGACCCCCAGGGAGTCTTCAGGCCTCACCTGACCCCACGTGTGGGAAGAGGAGCTCAGGATGGTTTATTAAGGTAGGGGACGCAGGCTTTCCCGGAAGTGGCCTGTTGCCTGAGCTTTCAGGGCTGCTCCACCGCGCCCTCTGCTGTCCTGGATGTGTGCAGCAGCGTTGTTTTCCTCTTGATTACTTGCTTCATGTTAACTGCACAGAATTGAATTCCAGGAGGAAGTACTTCTTTGTAGAAACTAGTTGGCTACAACTGATTCTGTAGGATGTTTCAGAATTCCAGGAAGAGTTTTTTAGAAAGGGGAAGTTGTTGTGGGAGCCTGTGTTTGGAGTGAAACTGGCAGATTTGGTTCACACCCTTGGAATGGGGTGGACCCATGCCTCAGGCACCTCTCCGCCCTGTGTTGCCGGTCTATCTCTCCGACTGGCTTGTAGTTGAGATGGGATATCTGGGGAAGAGTGTTCTAGGCAGAGAGAATAAAAGGAAGGACTGGAGCATAAAGGGAGGATAAAGGTGAGGGCAGCTGCTTTTAGCACATGGTGGGTCCTGGTCATCTTTGCATTTCAGTATTTTCAGAACTAACCTCACTCGCGTTGATGAGTGTATGCTCTTCTTGTCTGTTGCTCATAAACAGTGCTGCAGGCTCTCTGTACACCTATCTTTGCAAACACGTGCTAGTATTTGTGTAGGACAGAGTTCCAAAGTGGGTTGTGGCAGTAAAAGCTATGTGTGTTTAAATTTACAATAGATCCTGCCCAAAGCGCCCTTCCAAAACGTCTCTTTAAAACCATGAGTCTTTCTGTCCAGGCACCCTGTCTCCATTTAGTCAGGTCCTCTTTTATATCTTTCAGTACATTTTTAGTTTTCTTTGTGTAGGTCTTACTATTTTCTTGTTGTTAAATTTTTTTTTTTTTTTTTTTTTTTGGCCGTGCGGCACAGCATGTGGGGGGATCCCCGACCAGGGATCGAACCCGCGCGTGGAAGCACGGAGTCTTAACCACTGGACCCCCAGGGAAGTCCCAAGGCCTCATTTTTAATGTGTTTATTCTTATGGGTTTTTCAGTCTTGGATTTGCTCTGTGGCACGTTTGCTTTTGGAACGTGGTAGGAAACATTCTGCCATGCACATCTTCTGACACTTTGTTTGACCTTAGGTAGTTTGCCCTTGACGGACAAGGAGAAACTGTGTCTTCAATGGCTTCGCTGGTGGCTTATGACGACTCGGACTCAGAGCCTGAGACTGAGCCTGGGGGCAGTTTTAATCCTGCCGGCCAGATGAAAGATGCTTCAGATGCCATCAGACCTCCTGGGCGGGATTTTGCCTCGGAAGTCCTGGATGCGAAGGACGGGGGCGCACTGCCCACAAAGCATGGTTCTTGTGAAGATGCAGCCAGCTGTCGTCTCCCTCTGGCTCGGCTCTGGAGCAGTGACTCAGGATCTTGCCCCAACCAGAGGCTGCAGTGGCCCAGGACAGAGCCTGAGGTCACCTTCCCCACCAGCCAGCCTGCTCGTCCTTCCCTGTGGACCAGCCATGCTCCAGCTGGCCACGTGCCCCTGGCAGCTGCCCGCTTAAAGCAGGTGAAACTCTCCTGGGGAACTTCTGGCTCCCCTGAGCCATCTTTCTGTGCCCGAAGTGGATCTGAAACCCCAGGTAAAAACGGCAGCTCTCTTCAGAGGCAGTGGTGTGAGGACTGTGTTGTACCCTATACCCCGAAAAGACTAAGACAGTTGCAAGCATTAAGCACGGAAACAGGCAAGAGTAAAGACATGGAGCCCCAGGGTCCCTGTGCAGGGCGTGCCCCAGCCCCTCTCTGTGTGGCGCCCCAAGTGTCTGAGTTTATTCAGCCGTATTTGGACTGTCAGTATAAGGAAACCAAGATTCCCAGGAAGGTACTCTTCCATCTGAGAGGCCACCGGGGCCCAGTCAACAACATTCAGTGGTGTCCAGTCTCTTCCAAGAGCCACATGCTTCTCTCAACTTCTATGGATAAAACCTTCAAGGTAAGACTTGAGTGAAATTGCTCTTTTCAGCTGCTCTTAGGAATAAACTGCTGGGCTGTTTTGTTCTTCAAAACGGTGAGGTGGGGCCTGGTTACAGGTTTCTTTCTGGGCATTTCTGGAGTTCTCTTTGTTGCCTTTGGGAGAGGGTTTTCAATGGCCCACCTGGACGGCTGGTGCGTCCTGTCCCATCGCCGCCCCCCTCCCCCGAGGCGGCCTTGCCCAGGCCACCAGAGGATGCTAGCCCTGCCCCCTGCTGGGGGCGCCAGGGGTGCCCAGACACACTCACGCCCCCGGAGGATGAGGTCGCTGAGTGAGAGGGAGCAGAGGGGGAAGAAAGGCCCAGGCCAGGCCCCAGGACCTTGGGGACGTCCACTGCGACCCCCACTGAGTGCCGAACAACAGTTAGCTCTGTACCAGGTGCTGTGCCGGATGCAGGGGGTGTAAAGGTCGCTGAGCTGACCCTGGCTTCCAGGCCGGCACAGTGGACTAGGGGCCATGGACTAGCGGAGAGGCGCTCACAAGCCCGCGTCGGGGCCGTAAGGATGGGGCCCCAGGGGGTTCCATGGGGGCTGAGGGCACCCGGGGGAGGGCAGCAGCTCAGCTGGAAAGGGCTTGGTGAAGGCTTCCAGGAGGGAAGTTTCACTTGGTGAAGGGAGTGGGCTTGGCTCTAAGCATGGGCAGCTATGAGGCCCATGATGGGGTGAGGGGCCCGAGGCTGGGGAAGAGGGCAGGGTCAGAGCAGGGAGGGCTCTGGATGCCCGCCGGGGACTTCCGGTTTACGCAGAAACTCTTTTTTGGTTGTTATTTATTTATTTTAAAAGCTCCCGAGGTAAGGCAGACTTGTAGTAAGCAGTGCCCATGTGGACAGGTAGGTAGTGTGACAGGTGTGTCACACCTGCCTGGAACCTGCCCTCCAGCCCCCTCGCCTGCCCCCCGCCCCGCCCCAGACTGTCCTCTGTCCCCCTCCTCACTTTCCTCGGCCCCTAGCAAAGCCCAGTACATAGTTGGTGCCAAATACACGTGAGCCAAGCAAAAGCTTCCTGGAAAGAAAGTAGCTTTGGAGTTGCAGGGACGGGGCTTCGGGTGCAGCTTTGCTGTGAGTGGCTGGCCAGCTGCCCAAGCCGCCCCCTGAGTCTGGAGGCTCATCTGTGAAGGGCCTGGTTGTACCTGGGTCATGGGACTGTGTGATGAAAACGCTTCCAAAGCCCCTGGCACAGAGGCAGGAGCCCCATAGGTGCTCAATAGATGTCAGCTTCCCCGCCTGTTTTCCTCACGGTTCTGGATCCTGCCTGCCGAGGACACTGTATTTGCACGTTTCATTTTGAGCTTTTTTTCTCAGGAGGCATTTTTGGAAGCTAAGAAAGGAAGCCCAAGTACAGTGAAGTCTTGGAAACGACCTCTGTCGATGAGTGTCATTTTAGGTGGCACGTTTGAGTCCTGGAATGACGTGTCTGTGTTCTTGTCTGCGAGGCTGATGGAGTTCTGTGGGGACAGTGTCGTGTCCCGTCTGCAGCCTGGAGCCCCAGGGTTTACGTGCATATTTTTGTTGCTTTTCCTGCGAGTTCGGGGGCCCTGTGGTCCGCTCAGGAGGCTCCTCACGTCCCTGGTGTGCGTTGTCACGTGCTTGGACCCATCCCCCAGTCCTGGGGCTTCTTGGCCCTTCCTCCCGCGAGCCTGCACCTGTCCCTCTGGTCAGGAGCCTGTCTGGAGTGTTCCTGGTGGGCAGTGTCTGGCTGGCCCCTGGAGTTAGAATGATCTGGGCTCAAGGGCTGGCTCCATCCCCAAAGCTTCGTGATCTTGGGCAAGGCACTTGACCTCTCTGAGCCTCTTTCCTCGATGAGACAAGCTTGTGAGACCTACGGCCAGGGCTTCTCAGGTGGGACACACGCCCAGGTGCTGTGTGTAAAGCCCCCAGTCTGATGCCAGGCCCGTGGTGTGGTGGAGTTCTGTGGAGAGTGGCATGGTTACAGGTGGGCCACCTGAAGGGCGTGGGCAGCCCCTTCCTAGGACCCCAGGGGGTGGGGCCAGTCTGCCAGTCATGGGCAGCCCAGGCTTTTGTGTGTGTGTATATGTGTGTATAGTATGTGGCGTGATGTGTGTGTGTGCACGAACATGCAGGTATTTAAATTTTTCTTTTTTCTTCCTATTTTTTTTATTTTTTTATTTTATTTTTTTATACAGCAGGTTCTTATTAGTCATCCATTTTATACACATCCGTGTGTACATGTCAATCCCAATCTCCCAATTCATCACACCACCCCCACCCCGCTGCTTTCCCCCCTTGGTGTCCATACGTTTGTTCTCTGCATCTGTGTCTCCATTTCTGCCCTGCAGGCCGGTTCACCTGTACCATTTTTCTAGGCTCCACATACATGCGTTAATATACGACACTTGTTGAGGAGGCGGCAAGCTTGCCGGGGGCCTCAGAGGACAGGCTGGGTCGCTGTGGGCAGAGCTGGGTGGAGGGATGTGTCTGCCCACCCGCCCTCGGGGCTGTGTCTCCTGGTGGGGAAGGGCAGGCCTGGAGCCCTGTGGGGACCGGTCTGCACCCGGCCTCAGTCAGGTGCTCTGCGGGCCCTGCTCCGGTCACTTTTGCCCAGAAAGTTTAGATTTGCTGAGCAGGGGCATCCCATGATAGTTTTGGAACACAGAGCGTCTGAGTGACGCCGCTGACTCGGGGCGTGGTGTTTGTTCGGCCGTGTAGCGGGTGTTCGCGCAGAGATGAGCCTGCGGGCTGTGTGCTGGGAAGGCGGGGAGGCCCCGCGGAGGGGACCTGGGAGCAGCCAACCCGCTGTGACAGCTCATGACCAGAAGAGGGCGCAGTTGGTCCACCTTGGGACGGCTGCTCAGGCAGAGGGACTATCTGTTACAGGAAAGCAAGCCCTGCTTGGGGCAATTCCCTGAGGCCTCCCCTGGCCGTGGGGCTGCCCTGGGCGGGGCCTGGCACCGCTGCGTCGCCCATCTGTCCCGAGGACGGTGGTGTGTGCTGCAGGCAATGACGCGGGCACTGGCTCCTTGCTTGGCCTGGCACCCTCCAGGGAGCCCTGCCCCCGGCGCTGTCCGTCTCTCATGGTGGGGCTGCAGAGTGGCGTTGGGGGTGGCCCCAGGGGCAGAGTGTGGCTGCCGTCATGGCTGCTGCGGTCCGCATCTCCTGACCATTTTCTTACCGTGGGTGTCTCGAAAATCAGGGCCTCTACAAGCCATAGATGCAAATAGTCTGGCCAGGGTCCTCTCTGCTTTATGATGTTTGACAGTTTTCAGTGACAGAATTATTTGGCAAATCGACCTTAAGCAACTTTTCAGTGTGAAGACCTTGAGGCAGGGCTGGAGGAGCCAGGATGGGAAGATGGATGGAGAGCAGCTGGGGGCGGGGGGCTGGAAGCCCGGGAGGGAAGTCCCGGCTGGGGCCTTGGAAGCGCTGGGCCCTCAGGGTTGTGTGTGTACCGGTGGGCAGCTGGCAGCTTTTCCCTCCCCGGTGTCGGAAGGTGGGCCACGTGGGGGTCCTTGTGGTCGGGTAGGAGCTGGAGGGGTGCTTGGGAGGCACTGCGTGGATGCTTCATCTGAGGTGGGGACAGGATCGTGGGCGCAGGCAGGAGTCCTGGCTTGCTGCAGCCCAGTCCTGGGCGGAGAGCAGATGCTGGGTGAGTAGGGAATGAGCTAGAAGAGGTGGGTGCGACAGGGCACGCCCCCCCTCCCCTCCCTTCGCCACTCTGCACTCTCTTTGGAGGGTACCTTCCCCTTGTCTTTCAGTTAAAGTCTACCAGAGTGCCTTCTTACCGGCCCCCCCTGCCTTGGTCAGGAAGGAGGGGAGAGCTTGGGGGCTGGGGTCCTAGGACTTCAATTTGAATCCTCCCTCTGCTGCTGACTGGCTGTGTGATATCAGGCAAGTTACTTCACTTCTCTGAGCCTCAACCTGTGTTATGTAAAGTAGAGGTAGTTATGCATAGCTTGCTGGGTTTTCATGAAAAATAAATGCTATTAGTTATGAATTACCTGGTGCGGCTCCTGGCACATAGGAGGCACTTACTGCGTGCTCCCTCTCTTGCTCTCCCTGGGAATTTTCACCCTTCCTTAACCATGGGGTGGTATCTCTTTCTACCTGCATTGCCATGGAACCGTGTCTGCTTGTAGATTTTAAACTTCTTGAGCATGGGAACTGTACCAAATCCACTTTTATATTCCCCAGAGCACCTGGCACAAAGTTTTGTACATGTTAAGTGATCAATAAAGATTAAAAAATTATTTTGGATTTTACTTCCATCCTTTGGGAAAGGATTCTCTTTGACGTGCATAAATGCTCTTTGCCACTAGGGGGCACAGTAAGACAGTATAAGCTGCTCACCCAAGCTTCTAGAACGTGGAAGAATCCTTGATTCAAGGTAACATTTACAGAAATACGATTTCTTTTCTGATCAGGAGAAAAACAGCACAATCCATGTGATTGATCTAAAGAACGTGGCGCGCCAGTTCCTTCATTGCCTTAAAATGCAGCTTTGGAATTCATAAAGTTCAACTGGGCACATTACAGCAGAAAGATACTTATTTTAATATGTTCTAAATGTTCTGTGAGCAGTAAATTATGGTTATATTAGTTTTGAAAAATTTACAGCTGGAGAAATTAAGTAAAACAAAACAATGACTCATAATTCCTCATCGATGCTCCGTTTTCTTTCCTGCCCGTCCCTCCCTGGCCCTGTCGGTACTGTGCGTCTGTTCCCGTAGTTGTAATCCCAGCACGAATACCCTGCTGTACACTCTTTTCATTTCCCCCCTGTCTTCACTTGGCTCACCATGCTTGAATACCCATTCCACGTAAAGGTAGACTTCAGACTTTGAGGCCCTTTTTGAAGGAAAAAGCACAAACGGAATGTATCCTGCTTTGGCCAAACACGGGCAGCCCTGATGGTCAGCCCCGTGTGCAGAGCCCTCTGCCAGGCACCGAGAAGACTCCCAGAGGCATACGGCATGTTTCTTGCTGCCAGGGACCGACTTTGAAAATGCAGAAAACTCGAAGAATGAAGGAGAAAACAGAAATCACTGACAATCCTCACCCGAGCCAGCAGCTCATTAACACAGGGAGCTCCCCTGGTCAGGACAGTGCATCCCTCTGCGTTTACAGAATCGGTCTGGCGCTGCAGAGCGTGTGTGGTTTTGACTGTGCGCTTCCCCACCCGCATCTTTTTTTTTTTTTTTTTTTTTGCGGTACGTGGGCCTCTCACTGTTGTGGCCTCTCCCGTTGCGGAGCACAGGCTCCGGACGCGCAGGCTCAGCGGCCATGGCTCACGGGCCCAGCCACTCCGCGGCATGTGGGATCTTCCCGGACCGGGGCACGAACCCGTGTCCCCTGCATCGGCAGGCGGACTCTCAACCACTGCGCCACCAGGGAAGCCCCCCACCCGCATCTTTTGTACTGTTTGTAAGGGGCATTTTTCTACCTCATTCAAAACTTTCCCCAAACATATTTTTCTCACTCTCTCAGATTCCAAACTTTGCTTGGTCATTTCCATGTTGTGTCCTATTGTTTCCTGCTTTTGTTTTTCAAATAGTCAGTACGGCAGTGAACATGGCTATACATAAATGTCTTTTTGCTGCTTTAATGCAGTTAAGGAGGGCTTTGATTTGAATGCAAGCTTTAGCTGAAACCTTTGTGTGTGGTGAGTAGAACCTGATTAGATTGGCCAACCTCCATCAGTGCCATTGTTACTCGAGACTCCTGGGTTGCCATTTCGTATCTGTGCTTGGTAGCTTTGTGACTTTGGGAAAACCACCTAGCCTCTCTGATCCCACATTTTTTTACTGGTAAAATGGGGATAATGGCTACCTGTTAGGGTTGTTGCTGTGGAAGAGAAATGAGAAGATGCAGCCCAGTGCCTAGCAGTGGGAGGGGCTGAAGAAACAGGTTCCCGACTCCCCTGCATCTGGATCTGTTAATTAAAAACAACTGGATGAGAGACAAGTCACCCAGAATCCTCCGACTTCATGTAACTCTTGTTCTTGTGAATCTCTTCATAATCTGTCTATAGCTATATAGTTTTCAAGAGTTTCAATATTACTTCCTGAGATGGCTACTTTTAAAATTTAGAAAGTTTTTGAGATTGTCTGTAGCAAGCCATTTACCCGCTCCGTTTTCATGCACCGTGCACTTGGAAGTTTACATTGGAGGGCTGGGTCCACGTCTCCAAACTGATCGCGTTCAAGTGTGATGGAGGAGCATGGACCCAGCGACATTCGCCAGTTTGCAGAGTGTTTCTGTGTCTGGGCCTCTGGCAGTGCTGGGGGCAGCGATTTCCCACCCGAAGAGACCCAGGAGAGTGAGTGCCCGGTAGGGTAGGTGTGCCGCCAGGTGGGCCTCGGGTCCCCTTCTTATGTACGTTGTCCTGGAGGCTGCGACCTCTGCCTGTGATACAGATGAGAGGATGGGGAGAGCCAACCATCCTGGAGCGCCCACCACCTGCTAGGCACACCCCTAAAACACCCCATCTCGTCTTCATAACAGGCGTACAAGGCAAGCGCTGTTATTATTCCCATTTTACAGGTGAGGAAGTCGAGGCACAGAGGGTTAAGGGATTTGTCCACGGTGACACAGCTGGTAAACGGTAGAGGCAACTGGCTGTCAGGCTCCAGAGCCTGAGCAACAAAAGCTAGAAGACCCATTCTGCTCCTCTGCCTCTGAGAATAAAGGATGGAAAAGCGTATCCCCTCGCCTCGGGGGTGCCCAAGCACTGCCCAGCTTCAAAGCCTTGTGGTTCTTGTCAGGGGCATCAGGAGACGAGGTGATTTCCGTGGTGGTTTGGATTTGCATTTTTATGTATTACAGGATCCCGTTGATTTGTCCTTGTTAGCGTATCAGATGATGTTAGGGTGTCTTAGATGTGCTTTGTAGCAAGTAGTGTATCTCAGATTCAAAGACAAGGAATTTATGGATTCAAGTGCCAGAGTGAGGGTTTATTTCAGTTTTGAAAGAATTATTCTTGACGGATTTTACAAAATGAGATTGAGAAAGGACGTGGTGTGTACAGTGAGGAGTCGTGGAACATTATGCAGATGACCGGCAATGTATTCCAAGCACGAGGCAGATCTATTGGAAATGAGAGCCGCACAGCTGGGGAGGAGGGCTGGGTTGTGGTGGTGGGCGTTTGGTATTTGGGGAGTGAATGATTAACAGTGCATCGAGGGTAATTAGGTGAAGGCGAGGAGAGAATGGGTGGTGTGTGCGCGCGTGCGTGTGTGTGCACGCAGAGATCATCTGGTTCCATCTGCATTTGACAGAAGCCCAGAGAGGGGAAGACACTTGCCCGAGGGCACGCAGGGAGGTCAGGTGTAGGAAGTGTTCGGCTGCTTCCCTCTCTGTACCCTACGTTTGCTCCTCTCTGTTCCCATCTTTTAAGGGTTTTCCTTCCAGGGAAAGTTCACGACCATCTGAATTGTAACAGACCGGGGAGTGAGGGCTTTAGGCTGGTCGACAGCAGGGCTGCCGAGCCTCCGGGAGGAGCTGTGAGATCCTGGGTTGGAACCTTCTCCTCGTGGGAAGTGAAGTTTTGACACTCCTCTCCCCCATATGAAAGCTGCGACGTTTCTGAGGCCAACAAATGAGATATTTCCCACTTCTCCCTCGCCTGCCAGAAGGGCCTTGTAAGCTTGTGACTTGCAGGAAAAACCCTGGGTTGAAAGAGGGATAAGAGAGGAAAGTGTGGCAGAACCCAAGCTGTGTTTTCTTTATGTCTTTTGAAAACTTCATTCGGTTTAACTTAAACAGTTCAGTGTCCCCAGTGCCAGAGGCTGATGGGGAGAAAACAGTGCCGTGTGAAGGTGCAGACTCTGTTCTCCGGGAACCGGCCTCATCCAGTCTCATCCTGTGTCATTAAGGGAAGAATAGAGCAATTTGGGAAAATGCTTTTAATGTAATTGAAAAATGCTGATTGCAAAATTGGCACACTTAGGAGTTGAGACAATCTAGTAAATTATTTCTTGCTGCTTTTAAAACTTGGACACCGAAGACTCTTAAAGGCCCCTATCTAGTGCCCAGTGATGGCTTTGTCCTCCTTTTTTTTAAGAAAAAAGGCAGAAAATTAAAGATGTAACCATAGACCCTCCACTCAAACATATGGACTATGAACATCGGGCAGGGAGTGTTTCCCTCCAGTCTTTTTCCCCATGTGCATCAGCTGATTTTAATCATAGCCTAGGTACTTTGTGTAACCAGCATTAAAAACTGTCATGGTGGTCATTTCCTCTCCCAACTGCTAGGATTTTTATCCCTTAAAAGAAGGAGTGGATGAGTCTCTCCAACTTCTCAGCCTTTTCTCCCGGCTTCCGCAGTTTGTAGTTTCGTGTCTCTCCCAGATGAACACGGCTCTAGCAAAGACCCCACGAACTGGGGGAGTAGAGCGGGTTGCAGGGGCCAGAGCCCTTGAGTGAGGCCGCGGTGTCAGCCCAGCATCCCTGGAAGCCTGCCTTCACATAGCTTCCCTTTGGCAAGCTTCCTGAAGTTCCTTTACTCGACAAGAAAAAAGAGAGCATGCTTCAGCCCCCTCACAAGATACTGTGACCCAGCATGAAACGGAGGAGGGGCAGGAGGGCTTTGGAAACCTAGCACCGGGGAGGGTGTAGCTCTGCTTTGCCAGGGGTCTTGGAGCTGGTCCAGGGCTGTCTTTCCTCACGAGGAGTGAGGTGTGGGGACCTCAGGCCCTCGCAGGGAAGGGGGGCCACGGGGAGATGGGCGACACCCCCCGTCTATTGCCGGTCAAGGGCGTTGACTCTGGGACTCTGATTAGTTAGATGATCTGCGTGTCCCTGGATTGCGCTTCTAATTTTTCTTACCTAGTTCTCTGTTGCTTTGCGTTTCTGTTTTATTTTTCTGGGGAATTTCCTCCTTTATCTTTCAATCCTTTTTTTCCTGGGATTTTGTTATTTCTGATGTCCTATGCTTAAACTTTTCTACTGAAGTATAACATATATTCAGAGAAGTATTCGGTTCTATCATATTTTTACATTCCAAGAGCTGTTTATTTTCTGAATGTCCCTTTTAAAAGATATTTATAGGGTATTATTTTTTATTGCATGTTTACAAGGTCTTTTCTTAGCTCTCTGAGTTCTTTGAAAGTTTTCCCATGTTTTCTGAAATGTTTCTGTCTTTTTTCAGCTTCTTTTGTCTTTTTTTTTTTTTTTTTTTGCGGTACGCGGGCCTCTCACTGCTGTGGCCTCTCCCGTTGCGGAGCACAGGCTCTGGACGCGCAGGCTCAGCGGCCATGGCTCACGGGCCCAGCCGCTCCGCGGCATGTGGGATCTTCCCGGACGGGGGCACGAACCCGTGTCCCCTGCATCGGCAGGCGGACCCCCAACCACTGCACCACCAGGGAAGCCCTGTCTTTTTGTTTTGGTGTCTGTGTTTCACATTAGAGATTTTCTGCTGCTCATTCTGATTCAGGAGGGAGACCCAAAAAAGCTGATGTGACCATAGGCTCTGTGTGTGCGTGTGTGCGTGTGTGCGTGTGTGTGTGTGTGGGGGGGGGGGCTTGTCCACAGTGACGTTGTTATAGAGTGATGAGGTAAGCTGGACCCCCACATGTGAACATCTCTGATGATTTTCTCTCAGCCTAGTCAGTTTCCCAGAGAGGAACCTTCCACTCCCTGGGGTGCGCTCAGCCCTGCTACCTGCATTCTGGCATCTGAGTGGGAAAGAGGACTGGGGTCTTTGTTTAGCATGCAAATTGCCCTCTCCGTGCCGTCCTCCAGCTGGATTTTTCACTCACGTGTGGTGCACATCTTTCCCTCTCAGTGCCCAGATCTACTTCCTTCTTTCTTTTTTTTTTTCTTTTAATTGGCGTATAGTTGCTTTACAATATTGTATTAGTTTCTGCTGTACAATGAAGTGAATCAGCTATATGTATACATATATCCCCTCCCTCTTGGACCTCCCTCCCCCCGCCCCCAATCCCACCCATCTAGGTCCCCGCAGAGCACGGAGCTGAGCTCCCTGCGCTATACGGCAGGTTCCCACTAACTATCTGTTTTACGCATGGTAGCGTATATATGTCATTCCCAATCTCCCAATTCTGTTTATGGCACACAGCATCATTTACGAATGTGATCATGTCTCCTCATCCGCGACAGCGCTAGAATTATTACATCTTTAAACGCTTGCTAATCTAGTGGTATCTTGTTTGAGAACCAAATGAGTTCATTTATGTGCAGCTCTTTTAGAACTGAGCCTGGCACCTCGTTAAGGCTGAAGGAGTGTTTGTGGTGGTGGTTCTTGCCCATTAATCTCCTGTAGTCTTGGTGTTTCTCTTACCAGAGCAATTTACATACTAATGCTATTGACCTGTCAAAATAATCGCCCCTCCCCACCCCCTGCCATGTGGTGTTTGACTTTGGTATTTCATCGTTTTATTTTATTTTTTGCAGAGAAAACCTAACATTTTTTGTGGTCAAGTCTGTGGACCTTCCCCTTTGTAACTGTCCTCTGGCTTTAGAGCATGTCCTCTCCCATCCGGGTGCTGATAAATAGTCACCTATATTTGACCTTCATCTAGAAGTGATTGGCTGGGGCCCGCTTCAATTCTCGTCATCTCTCCCCGGCTCTCCGTGGGTCTGGACAGGCCGTGCGTGCTGTGATGGATGTGGTCCGGGTACCAGCGATCGATGGGTATACCAGGAGCTGCCGCGCTTGGTCACGCTCCCCACACGGATGCTGGCTACCAATGATTCAAAATGACCTTCTTCCCATCGGCTGCTTCCATAGGGCACGGATACACCGCGGCTACCCAAGCCATTCCTCCAAAAAGAAATGTTGTTTTTGACCATAAAAGAAATACACATACACTATGGAAAAAACAGGAAGGCATAAAGAAAGAAATTGCCCAGCGTCTTTCCACCCAGAGGCAATGACTGCAGACTTTTTAGTGTATTTCCATCCACTCTTCAAAAAAATTCCATGTTGTTGAGTTCCAGCTATACATATCATTTTAAATCGCCCCCTCCCCATTACAGCAGCAGTTTTCAATGCTGTAGTTTATTGCAGTGGTTTTCAGCGTGTCTGCAAACCCCTAGGGGTCCTCGAGACCCTCTCATGGGGGTCTGTGGAGTGAAAATTATTTTCATAATAACACCTAGAAGTTCCTTGCCTTTTCACTCTCATTCTCTCATGAGTGTACGTGGAGTTTTCCAGAGGCTATGGGATGTGTGCTGTTGCCATTGATTAAATGCAGAAGCAGCTATGAGAACGCAGCTGTCTTGTATTAAGCCAGCCATTAAAGAGATGGCAAAAATGTAAACAGTGCTTTCTCACTCTTTTTTTTTTGCCTTGGAAAACAGTTATTTTTCATAAGAGATACGTTATTTATGTTAACGTGTAATGAGTTTATTATTGTTACTTTTACATAAATTAGTAAATATTTTAAAATATCCTCGGTTTTAATTTTTAATATGCTAAATGTGGAGGGATTAAAACTCACATAAACAGCAGCTCTTTGGAGTCCTCCCTCGCTTTAGAGAGTGTCAACAGCACCCAAGGGTTTGAGAACTGCGGTTTTATCCTCATCTGTAATTCCATCTGGGGGCATGTTTGTAGTGTTCACAACGGTGTCACATCCCCGCTCCGGCGCGTGTGTGCAGGTCAGCCCCAGCTCTGCCACTGCCGCCTCCTGTTTGGTTGGATTTCCAAACTGTGTGACCGAAACACGACCCTGCAGGGTCCAAGCCTCCCTCGGTCCCCCTGCCTCTCCTCCCTGCCCTCCATTTTGCCCTTTACAAAGATGATTTAACAGCATTACAAAATGATGGGGGAAGATCGCCCAATTCCAACGTACACTAAAATTATGATTATCCTTTTAACACCCTCCCATCAATTTCTGGTCCATATGGGCTTGTGTTTCTCACAGGGTGCACGCACAATTTTGCAGCCTGCTTTTCCCACTTAACATTCTCTCCCAGCCTCTCCTGCCACAGCGCTACCGGCTGCCTCTGAGTCGTTGGAGGGCCGTCAATTTCCACTGGTTCCATGATACTCTATCGAGTTGATTAACTGTAATTTACTTAGCTGTCCTTGGACACTTAGGTGGTTGCTAATTTTTGCTATTATAGATAATGCTGAAGTGGTTATCTTCATGCATGAAACCTTTTCTGTTGGATTATTTCTTTCAGATTGATTCCCGGAAGTGGGACTGCTGGGTCAAAGGGTTGTACATTTTCATGGGTCCAGATACATCTCCTGTCAGATTGCTTTCCAAAAGGATTATACCAATTTGCACTGCCACCACAAAGCCTGCGTAATAACCAACTATTTTGCTTAACTATCATGCCTAGAATTTTCCCTTGGAGCCCCGAGGGGGCAAAGGCTCTTATCTAAGTGAATGTGACCTATAATTATTTAGACTAACACCCAAATTGCTTTCAGAACATTTTTAACCTGCTGAGTTTAGGATTCTAATTCACATAGGTGCCAGCACTAAGAGTTTCACAAGTAGCAGTTTCTCTCTCCCCGCTCACAGTGTGTTTACACAAGCCCTGGCAACTGGAGGAAAACTCAAGGGCTTTTATAAACAGAAGTGGTTTCTTTCTAAACTAGCTGAAGTGTTATTTTGAAAGGTACAAAAACACAAATTAAAACTCATTTTCATTGTAACCTTTGGTTAGAGAAGTTGTTTGTTCTCATCCTGGTTTCTTTTCATGTTCTTTTGCTCTCACCCAAGTGTGTTCTGAAATGTCCTGGCTCCTCAGGGTCTCGTTGTGATGCTCTTAGCCAGGTGGTGGGGGGGACGAGTGGGGAGCACGTGGTGCTGGCAGGGCCTTGGTGGGGAAGAGGAACGAGACGCACTCTGATTTGCTCCTAGGGCAGGAGCAGGGCTAAAGGTGGAAATTGCAGGGGACAGAGTCAGCACAGGGGAGGGAGAACCTTCCAGCACTCAAGAACTGGTCACCATGGCGAGCGGATTCCTCTCAAAAGGGCTGAGGATGGAAGGGTTCAGGGCAGGCTGGAGCCCACGTGGCCAGTGGGCAGGGAGGTGGGTGCGGGTGTGTGTCGAGGCTCCAAGGCCCCTTCTGGAACAGTGGCTCTGCTGCCCACGGCCAGCCCCAAGCTTGGTCTTGACTCGCGGCAGCCCTGGCCTGCACGTGTTCAGAATAAGGTCGCGAGTCCTCCCCTGATTTGTCTGGGCTTCCGTGTTCTCATCTGTGAAATAATTACCTCACAGGGCTGTAAGGATCAGATGAGGTTAGATGTGTGAAACCACTTTGTAAACTCTAAACCCTTACAAATGGAAGGTATTATCAAGAAGCTTCAAGCCAGGGTTTCTTCTGTAATTGCCTACTAAGCCTCGTTCCTAAGCACACGGGGCTGGCGGTCCAGTCTGCCTCCAGTTGCCTCGATTTGTTGAACGAATAATCTGGCGGGCGCCCACTGACGCCAGCAGCCTCTCCAGGCACCTGGGCTGCGCCTGCCTATTTTCCGGCTCAGCAGCATGACGTCGGCCGCTGGTCATTGGGGTGTAGACTTGGGACGTGCAAGCCAGGCCTTCTGGACTCTCTGTTGTACGGCCAGTGAGTTGCTCGGACCTTGTTTTAGGCTCTGTCTGTGGTGTGAGCGGCGAGGGCCCCAGGGGGCACCAGGTGCCAGAGTGCATGAGTTGCCCCTCCGAGTCTGTGTCAGGAGACCTGCTTCCCCTAGCACTTCCTTTGATTGAGCATCCGTTGGTCCAGCCATTGATTAAATGCTGGCTCTGGACAGGCTCGGAGGGGATCAGACACCCTTGCTGGCACGAAAGCTAATGGGGGACAGGCATCAAAACAGACTGACAGTGTGACAGGCCCTCCAGGGGCCCCCTGTGCTGGGGACGGGAAGACAAGGGCAGTGGGGTGGCTCTCTTGGGGACAGGGGCTGAGGGCCAGCCAGACTTCAGGGAAGGGGAAGGTTGAGCCGGGTCTTAGAGGACGAGGCGGTGGGCAGCTGGCTGGGTGACAGGGATGACCCTGCGCTGTGCTGACTGCCACACTGTAGGGGGGCCAGGGAGGGTGGGCCTAGGCAGTGCTGGGGCCCACCGAGGGGAGCCAGGCGGGGGTTCTTGTGGGCTCTAGGCCTGGACAGTCGGTGGCATGAGGCCAGCGGCTGTTTCCTGTGTTGGGTCAGCCTCCATACGGGCTTTTTCATCTCATTTACCCCCAGCTGCGGCACAGGGCAGTCAGCAGAGCTGGAGTCTCACTGTGGTGGGCGAGGGTGTGTGCTCAACCCTGGCCCCCGCACTTTCTAACTGTGTAGCTTTGAGCAAGTTACATAACTCTTGGGACCTCAGCTTCTCCATCAGTACAGCAGGGGTAATCATAGCATCCATCTCAGTCATCTGACAATTAAGCAAGAAAACTCGTGGAAAACTCTTTGGCGAGCATACAGCAGGCGCTCCCTAATGTAAGCTGGCACCGCCATTAGCAGCATCCTTATGTCCATTTTACAGATGAGGAAACTGAGGAGCAGAGAGGGGCAAGCACAGAGCTGGTATGTGATCTCCCCTCTCTCTGCTCTTGCCTTCTGTGGTTGTTCCCTGTGCCCTTCCTGCTTGGGAACTCCAGAAGGCAGTCACGTGTGTGTTGGCAGGGCCCTTAATCTTCGTGAGTCTTAACTAGTTCATCTGTGAAATGAGAAGAACTCTAGTAACAATTCCATGATGGCAGGCAGTTTATTTTCTTCCTTTGTTGTATCTCCCCTTCTGGGAGGTGAGCTGAGCACATAGTAGGTGCTGAAGAAACATTTGGGAATGAATAAATAGCACCTACTCGGTCTGCCACACTTTTGTGGGCCTCCTTGGACCTCAGGGGCATGGAGGCTCTTGGGGCTGGTCTTGTCCACACACCTTGACGCTGTCCCCCACCTCCAATCCGTGCAGGAAGCATCCCTGCAGAGGTGGCTGGGCTTTGGAAAGGGCTTCGAAGATCATAGCTGGACACTAAATCAAAGCAATGATTGTTCCCCATCTGTTGAGATGTTTGCCTGTACACTCTCAGGTAATGGGCTTGGGCCGACGCTTGCAGCTTGCATGTTTATTTATTATTTATTTATAAATCATAAATCGAGAAAAGGTTTGAGGAGGCTTACTATAAAAGACACGAATACAGTAAAGCTGTTAAAACAAAACACAGCATGAAAAGCCACCCTGAACGGAGAAGGAGGCACCTAAATCAGGGCTGAGCACCGCCGTAGGGCTGGCGTGGCTCTGCGTGTCCTCGCGGCCCCAGGGCAGGGGTGCAGGGATGCGCAGTCTTGCTGCCCGAGCGTAGCCACAGCAAGTGGTCCCGAGCCGGGACGTGGGCTGGCAGGACGGTGGGGCTTGGGGACAGGCATTTTATTCCAGGGCCTTGGCTGCCCTGCGATGAGATCTGAGGGTCAGAGCGGAGGCTTGGGGCAGTTGTGTAGAGACAGCCTGAGGAGTTCGTGTGCTCTCCCCGGGGCCCTGGGCCGAGTGGCCTGGGATGCCCCTCACTTTTCTGCACCTCAGTTTCTCTCCTGTCAAATGGTGCTAAGAATACGTACCCGGCTCGGCGGACTGTTGTGAGGATTAAACGTGGCCCGAGACCTGGCACTTGGCAAGCGCAGTTGTTGCGAATCTGACCTGTGTGGGCTGATTCCCTTGATGAATGTGGTCCTGGGCAGGTCCTCACCCGGGGGCCCCGCTGGAGGCGGTGGCAGGACGGGGTGCCCCCGCATGTCCTCGGCTCGTCCGTACTGACGCCGTGCACACGGAGCCTGGCCTGTTCGTTACTGCTTATAAACACTTAAGGAGTTCGAAGCAAAGAGAACATACTTTTTAATTATTTCCCTGCTTGTCTCCAGCAATGCTGTTGTCAAGGAAACCAAAACCTTTGAAAAGCTTTTCAGCTCTCTGGTCAGAAGAGGATACTTGTGCGGGACTCGTGTTATCTGTGGAAATGAACCCGTCATTCTGTAACAAAAATCTCTTTCTCTTAAAAGGGCTTGCTTCCTTCACTTCTGACAAATAAGACCTTTTTGACCCTTTAACGGACGATGGAAGGTTGTATACTGGTATTTTCTCTTTTAAAAGAGTTGCCCATATTCTTGACTCTGAGGCTTTCATTCATTGAGTATCTGTCCCAAGACTTGGGTGCTGGGGATGGGAGTGGGATGCAGAGACGAATACAGCGTCTCACCCTTCCTTGAAAGACTCCTGGCCTCTTTGGGAGAAAGAAACGGGTGGACGTATACTTCTAGTGCATCATAGCTGCTCTGGTGGGTGGAGGATAAGATGCCATGGGGCACAAAGGATAGCCCTGGGTGCGCAGTTTCAGCCTGAGTCACAGGGGGTCTTAGAGGATGGGTAGAAGTTGTTCAGCAGGAAAGAGATGGAAGAGCATTCGGGCAGAGGGAGTGGACTGTGTGAAGGCTGCGACGCGTGGAGGAGCCTGCAGATTAGGCAGGGCTGGTCGTTGGACCCATGGACCGAGGGGAGCGAGGTTCTCTGGAGAAGGCTCAGGAGGCAGGGAATCCAGAGCGTGCAGTGTGAGGAGGTTGTAAAGGCAGGCTCTTCAAAGCTGTTCTAGTTCTGTCAGACAGGAACCTCGCTCCTTGATGCACGGGGACACGCCACTCCTTATATCCCAGGTGCAAAGCGCAGGGACACTGCTAACATGTTCCGAGTTCAGTAATTCACTTTTGCTGCAGGAGTACAGCTTTCGCTGTAATGTTTCAGTCAGCCTTCCAGGAAAGCTTTAGGATAGTTAAACCCTATCAAGGGCGTTGGTTTTATATGAAAAAACTAAATCAGTGGGAGAAAAACAGGAGTCTCGTTTTTAAACAGACCTCGTTGTTTTTCTTTGAAAACTGTAAAAAATAATTTTAGATTTATAGAAGAGTTGTAATCCAGAGAGTTCCTGTATACCCGTCCCCAGCTTACTGTGGGGCGTTTGTCAAAACCAAGATGATAACATCCGTATAATTCCGTTCACTAAACTATAGGCTTTCCTGGGGTTTCACCAGTTTTTCCCCTCATGTCCTTTTCTCTTTCAGGATCCAAGCCAGGATCCCATGTTGCATTTAGAGCGCTTGTTATTTTTATTTGTTAATTATCCGCTCTTGGGGGGGAGCTGGGGGGACAGGAAGTGGACTGAATCTTGTCCTGGCCACTTATTCTGAGCTCCTTGCACTGAGGCCCCCCACCCCCTGTCCCCCAGTCCCTGGCTGCTATCCCCTGTCAGTGCCCTACAGCCAAGCTCAGGCTGGACACTTTTTGGTTTTCAGGACCTGTTTCCTTGTGGAATCTCGAGCAGGACCCGCAGGTTGGCCCGTTAATGAGGCTCAGCGAGCACGCTCACTCATCAGGCACCAGTGGGTCCCTGTCCTAATGGCTGTAGGTCAGTGATAACAGGTCTCCGGGGCCTTTTCTTTTTTCTTTCTTTTTTCCTTCTGGATTTAAGCCAGCCAGACCTTTGGGCTGATGTTGACATTAGTGAGGGTTTGGAGTTAGTGACGTAAAAACGTCACTGCACTGACGTTTTTACACAGCTTTCCTGGGGTTTATCAGATAATTGAGCGTGTCTCGGGGCACTGACTGAGAGTTGAAATGTGTTACATTTAATGACTGAACCTAGAACATTCTTTGCGGACAGATAGAAGCACATCTGTAGGTGATTTGGCCTGACTGAAGTCTCAGCTTCTGATGTTTCCTCCCCTCCCTTCCCTTCCTTCTCTCACACCCCTCCCCACATTCCCCCATCCTTTCTTTCGCTGTCTTTTTCTGTACTTCCCCCCCGCCCCCCCCCCCCGCCTTCCACCACGTCCTGTCCCCGTTTGCCCTCTTTTTAGCTTTTCCTCCTTTCCACTCCCCCCTTGCCTCTTTTCCCTCTCTCCCTCCAGTTTCCTCCTTCCATTCCTTTCTGTGACAGGCCAGTGAAGCTGTTACCACAGAAACAGAAGCCCAGCAGAAGCTCTGCTCTGCTTTCCGGACGCTTCTAACGATGATGACGCAGATAATGTTGAGCTCTAGAATCAGCTGAGCCCCGGCCTGTGGCCTTCAGAGTCCCTTCATTTATCAAAGGCCAAGCTGGTACCACGGCTCGTAAGTCTGTTCAGTAGACGGTCCCTTTTGATTTGGCGGCTTCAAAATTTTGAGTCATCCACTTCCCCGTGGCCCCAGAAGACTGGTTGCAACCCGTGTGAAGAATACTCGGTGGAGTTTACTTATATTAACGGAGGGAAAACGCCAGGGGAACGGCAGTGGGGCTGCCCGGTTCAGAGAGTCATTTACATTCCACCTGGGAGGGGGGTGCTGCACGGTGGTCGCGTTCTTGGGGTGGGTGACTGATTGCTTTTAAAGGAGGTTGGGGGAAAGAGAAATACAGTTGGGGCCTTAAAAAAATCTTCAGATACTTAGTTTCACTCAACAAATGTTCAGTGAGGACTTGCCAGTTCCAAGACAGGCGCTGCTCCTCTGGAGAAGCCCATACTTGAGTAACAGAGCTGGGGTACGTGTGTGCGTGCATGTGTATGCAAGAGTGCACGCGCGAGCACCCCCCCCCACACACACTTTACTGCAGAGTCACATTCCTTGATATTTGTCATAGTAATCCAGTGAGTCCAGCTGTTGTCAGTTCTGCGGAACAGCCCGCATGCCTGCACATTAAGTAGGCTTTGTGGTCCCCTCAGAGGGCTATTGGCTTCTGCGTCTTCGTGGAGCTGGTTTATAGTGGTGGCAGCGTTGCTCCTCTCTGTTTGTTCAGGGTCTGACTTAGGCCCAGCTTGTTGGCATTAGCTCAGATTTGGAGTTTTGCCATTCAGCCAATAACCCAGCTAATAACCCAGCAGAGAAGAGTTAGTTCATGGATTATATTTAAGTTAGTACTTATTCCCAAAGGTAACTTTACTTAATGAAAACCTTAAGCCTTTATTACTGTGCTTATAGGTGTCTTAGCTCCAGGGTGTAAAAATAAGACTTGTAAAATCCAAGCATTATTTATGGAAATGCAAAAACATTTTCATTAATAGAGGGTGTGATAAAAAGCAAAAGGTGCTTCTCGTTGATGCCTAAGTGGTCTTTCCGCACTCGGGTCTTTTTATTTTCATAGTCATTTCGAGCTTATTTAAATATCGTCCTTTCAGCGGTGAGTTTTAAAGGAAGGAAGCTTTGGTGTGTGAATAACTTTATCACAACCCACGGTATTTCCAGCCAGTTGCTGTGACTTAAGTTGATAATGGACCCCACACAGCAGTCACTAATGGCTGATAATCTGGAGTGTTTTTGTTATTGTGGTTTTTATTTTAGAAGAAAGGATTGAAATTAGCATAGTAAATCTCTGTGGGATCTTTGCAAATAAAAGAATATTCACGTTAAAAACAACTTTCAGGAAAGATGTATGGTAATGAATAAAACATCAGTGAGTGAAAATAAGCGTGTTTAATTATTCAAGTAGAAGTAGTAATTTCAACTAATTATTGCTTGCGGATTTCATAATTCAGTTTTCGTCTTGCAATAATATTTCCTCTGGGCCTCTGGGGCGCATCGGCGGCTGCTCCCATTCCCGGGGCGGGGCCCCCCTCCCTCCCCACCACAGCCCCTTCTCCTCTGAGCATCTGCACGGCCTCCTGGGTGGCCTCGGGCCCGCGTGGATCCCCCCTTGCACTGCTTGATTAAGCATTTCCTTGCTTATGGCTTTCTCTGGCTGCTTCAGGGAGTCCCAGACCAGTCCTGCCCACGGGTCCTAGGTGTTATGGGGGCAAGACACCTCTCCCCGCCGCAGTGTCTTAGACTTCTCTCCCCTACCCTGGCAGAAGTGACCCCAGGGCCCAGGTCCCTGCATCCCCAGTTCTTCACGAGGCAGGCCCTTGCCTTCCTGGGCTGCCGCGAGTTCCCTCTCTGCTGGATGGCCATCCTCACCCCCTGCTGGAATTGATCATTTCTTTCTCCTCGTAGCTTTGGACCAGTAGGCTCTTAGGACCAGTGGTCCGTTAAAAAATTTTTTTGTTTGTTTACAGTTTTTTATTTCTTTGGCTTTTCACTTTGTTTCTGATTCTAAAAGAAAAACATGTTCATGTGGAGGAATTGAAAAGTCCTGGAGAGGACAAGAAACTGCGGGTGATGAATTGCCCGTAACTCGCGCCTGGGCCTCTCTCCTCCTTCCGCAGCTGCCCTCTACCCTCGTAGTTCAGCTCATCCTCTGCGTTCTGGTGCTTGCCATCTTCCCCCTGGATTTTGGGGGGTCATCTTATTTATTTATTTTTGGCCGCACCGTGCGGCTTGTGGGATCTTAGTTCCCCAACCAGGGATCAAATTCGGGTCCACGGCAGTGAAAGTGGACCGGGACCGCCAGGGAATTCCCTCGGGGTGTCATTTTAGCACGACTCCTGGGAGGGGCTCTAGCTCACTCTCCTTGGTGCACCTTTCTGGGGTCTGACTGGCATTAGTAGGTGCTGGGGAAGGAGTAGTAAGTGCTGGAAAGGACTCGTGCTCAATCGTATGGGGCTTTTAAAACCCAGTGATTACTGCTGCTGCCATGAATGCCTGCGATGGTGCGGGAGCTCTGGAACCTCCCTTTATTACACATATGCCACCCTGAACAAGTCTTGACGATTCAGGTGAATTATTATTCTACCCCTCAGAAAGTAAAGGGAAAGCTTTCTCTTTGTAACTTCTTCTTCCCAAGTGCCCTCTGTCAAAAGGTAGTGACATCTGCTCTCCTGACATGTGACAGCCATTATTAGCTTGGTATAATCACACACCATTCTATCTCATGCCCAAAAGCTTTCCATCCATCATGTCAGGAAGGACAGGCTTTATTTAAGACACCCCCCCTGCCTCTGTTATTACTTTTTCCTAAAAAAACAACCTTCTGATTTTACAGGCATGATCTGGGTGAGCAAGTGACTCATTTCTTTGTGCAGCTATTACTGTGGACGGGAACAAGACAGGAGAGCCACGGGGGTGGGGAGAGCCGTGGGCTGGCTGTCGGGGCCGGAGTCCACGTGCGGATCTGCGTCTACCAGCTGAGACCCTGAGAAGTCAGGCCAGCTCTGGCTTTGGTCTCTTATTGGGAAAACAGGAAGGTTCCACGGATCTCCAGGGCCCTTTTAAGTGGTTTTGTGATCTGCAAACTAACTTTAGCTAAATGAGGTAATGAGAGGATTACAGGTGTCACCCCAGCTCTTGCTGCAGAGTCACTGAAGTGAGCTTTCCGGATGCTGAATCGGAAGTCGTTAAGCGAGCAGGGAAGTTACTAACATCTTGTGACCACCGTGAAAGAAAATGCCACGGGGATGAAACCGAGGCAGCAGCACCGTGTGGGTCCTTCCCTCTCGGAGGAACTGACGGCTGAGTTTCACTGCCTTTGTGACCTGTCTGGCCGAGCTCAGGGCCTCCATAACACAAGAGCCCAATAAATGGTTGTTGGGGTGAATGAAATTTTTCCTGTAGATCAAATCTCATCTCCCCTATTTGACTGTAAGCTTCCTCAGGAGGAAGAAACCATTTTTACTTATGTCATTAAAAAACTTATTTTTAAGAGTAGAAATACATGAATTTGGTACAAAATTCAAAAGAAATGGGTGAACTGTTTTTAATTTTTTTAGTTTAAATAACTTGGGAAAAAAATAGGCAATTAAAAGAAATCAAAGGAGACAAAGGATGTACAGAGAAAAATGGGTCTCCTCCTCTCTGCCCTCGTGCCCCCCGGTCCCCTGTCCTGAGTCTGGAAGAGCCACTCATCACTCATCTCTGAACCTTGGGGAGCAGTCCGCCCAACCGCAAACTGACTTGGGCTCAGTCGAATTAGAAGGACCTAGCTGCCTTTCCAACCAAAGCACTTATGGCCACATATTGAGAGAGTGAACTGGAGGCAAAAGCCTTCGGAATTATTGGGATCAGTGGGACTCCTGGAAGAAGCTAGCGGACTTGTCCTTTAGCGGCCGGTCTACCTGGGGCCTAGGGAAGGCCCTTGGCCTCTCTCTCCTGTGTCTTGTGAAGTGAGGCTAGTGCCACTCCGCCTGCAGGGCTGCTTTGCACAGTCAGCAAGATGGCAGCCCTGAGTGACGCCCGGAGCTTCGCGCAGCCATGGTAACTCCCGGTTCCTTCCCGGTGCTTAAAATTCAAGATGGAGAATGAATATGCATCGTTTTGAATGATAATGTAAAATCATTGTGGAGGTGTGATTCCATTAATAGATTGCTGATTAACTCAACTTTTTAGGAGCCCATTTGTTGCCCAGGGTGAATCTGGCTGGAATGAAGTGGAATTAGAATGGCCAGCCTACTCTTCTAATTGAAACGTACATAAAGTGCTTGGCCCTCAGACTTCCATCGAGATGATTGCGGCGATCAATATTCCAGTTTGTTTGGCTGGCAGCTTGCAGGGAATAGAATGGATGACGGACCTAGGGAAGCACTGCCAAACGGAGCATTAAGTTAATTCTCGTTGGCCTGGTTTCTGCCTTGCCTGATGAAGTATCGCGAGGAGAAGGGGCCCATGCTGGTGCAGACTTTACCATGGGCCGCCTCTCGTATCACCAGAACTCAAGGTGAGATGGAATTTTGGTGGGATGATAAGTCCCACTGGCTGAGATGAATTTTGGTGGGATGATAAGTCCCACTGGCTGAGATCCCACCATGTTCCCAGCTCAGTGCTGGCATCACACACATGATCAGTCCTCCCCGAACCTCTGAGATGTTGATGGTCTGCCCATCCTACAGTCAAGGAGCCCAGGGCTCAGAGGGCCTAGGGGCTTGCCGCTAGCAGGTGGCGGAGTTGGGACTGGAGTCCGCGACTGTTTACTTCCAAAGCCAGCGTTCTTCCCACCCTCGCGTGCTGAGTAAGTCACATATTTGGATTCTCCCAAGGCTTTGAGGCTCCAACTCAATCAAGACGTGTGGGCCCCGAGTTCAAAGCAAAGGACGGAGAAGGGAAGTCTGAAGTCCTCGTGCTCACATGGATAGACGTGTGCCAGCACTGAGACCTGGATGACTGGCTTTGGAGGCCGGTTGGGCTGCTGAGTACTGATGGAGTGGGCTCGCCGCAGGAGCACAGGGCAAGCGTGTGTCCTGGTCATCATACACCCAGGAGGGGGTGTGGGACGATTCAGTGACATAATTCAGCAGCAGCTGTTGACTGTTCACCGTGCGCGTGGACCTTCGTGTGGATAGCCCCCACTTCTTCAGGAGCCACTTTTAGGTGTTCTGTCTTCATTCTGCAGTTGAAGAAATTGAGACTTAAGCTGGCGGTGTCTGTATTTAGTGTGAGGAGCTGGGAGTTGAGTGGGAAATGCACGTGTGGCAGCAGGTACCAGGTCCCTCCTGGGCGGCTTGCCCAAGGTCAGGCTGCTACCGGTGGTAGAGCAGGAATCCGTGCCACCCAGCTTCATTAATCCCCACCCCGCCCCACGCACCTCCAGAATTTGTGCCTGTCGTATGTGCACAGCCTGGGTCCCCTGATCGTCTTCATGTCCTTTTGGACTGGGTTCTTTAAGGTCGGGGCCGCGTCTGCACTTCCCGGGCTCTCTGCCTTGCACAGAGTGGGTGCCGGCTAGGCATTGGTGCCGTGAGTGAATGAATGGCACACCATGGGGACAGAGAAAGGAGGGGCGGGCTCAGGGCAGTTGGGCAGATGTGAAACATGATTTAAAGACTCGGCAGTAGATCTGTAGTTGGGTCCCCTCCTTTCTCCATTCCCTTCTTTTTTCCTCATTGTGACTCAGAGTTGCTGTCTGGGCAGGGGGCCACCGAGCAGGACCAAAGGTGGGGACCTGGGATGAGCCCAACTTGTTAGGGAAGCCCCGAGGCGTGCGTTGTGGGGATTCAGCATGGTGGTGGCTGCAGTTTGGGAGTGGAGTGAGTTAAGCGCAGAAGACAAAGTTTGCTGAAGTCCTTTCAGGGGAAGAAGCTCGATGCCGGGCTGAGTCTGCAGTTAACGTCGTGATAGTAACCAAAGAGTTTCTCAGAGATTAGGTATATATATATATATATATATATATATATATATACTGATGTATGTGCAGTGCTCAGACATTTAATTTGCATTGTGTCCTATATTCCTGAAAAGTTGCTTTCACATTCTTATTGATGTGCTCCCATTCTGCGGGGTACTTGTTCTCCTTTGACATGAATAACTCCCCTGTTTACTCTCAGGCCCACATACCTCTCACAGTCCGGGGGCAGTGAGGAAAAGCTTTTAATTCTAAGCGCTATTCACCTTCCCAGCTCAGGTGAGATGGGGATTGGAAAGTCAACTTGGCTTCGATCAGCGAGGCTGGCTCCTGGCTGGCTGCTGTGGGCTCCCTCGACTCCTTCTTCAGGGTGCCCTCGTTGGGAGCTGGTGCATTCCCAGGGCAGCTGCTACTGGTGGCTGCTTATTACATGCAAATCAGAGAAACCTGCCAGGCCACCTGTACTCTGGGAGCTCTGGCTATGTCCTTTCTGGAGGCTTTGGAGGCAGCTGTCCCCTGAAGCATAAATGTATTAAGAGCGGGGACCACAGTTTCACACTTTGGTGCCCAAACAGGCTCCGATGCCCAGTGTTGCTAGGTTGAGTCTGGGTGCCAGAGATTGGAGCGGGGACAGAGATGTGGCCAGGCCCTCCCCTGAGCGCTCTTGGTGTCTGGTGAACGTCCAGACAATTATAATAACGTGGGCTGTAGGAAGGACCCTTGGCTGGCGTAAACCGGGTGTCGGGGAGCAACGAGGAAGAGAGCCAGTCCTGATGGGGGCGGGAGGGGACAGGTGAGCTGGGCCTGGGGGTTGGGAGGTGGTTGGGGTGGGAGAGAGACTGCAGGCCGAAGGCCCTTGGGTGCAGAGTACAGATGCCTGCACATCAGAAGGGGAGGAGGGGTCTGGGGTGGGGAGCCGTGGCCATGGTAGTGGCCTGTAGTGGGGGGTCGGGGCTTTGTGGGGCATGTGGCTGGATCTCAAGTGTTTCGTATAAGAAGTGGGAGCCGTGGCGAGTTTGTGTACTGGTGTGTACGCAGTTGGAGGGAAACCCCCCTGGGGAGGCCTCTTCTGAGGCTCCTGCGATAATGTAGACCCCGGGATAGAGCAGATGGGGAACGGGTGCGGCAAGCCCGGCTTCAGACAGCTTTGCCCACTCCTTTATTGCAGACTCCCGAGATTTAGGTATAAATGTAATCAAAATTTAGGGGCTTAAAAATGCCTGCATTTACTGAAAATCCACTTGTACGTATATTGAGCTCCAGTATTGCCTGGCCCTGTGTGGCGGATGTTAGGGGTGAAGAAACCCGAGGTGCGGGAAGGCCAAGATCTTTCTGGAAGCTTCCACAGAGCCCCTACCCTCTTAGTGCCGGCTCTTTTCCTTCCGGTGCCCCCCCTCCCGCCCCCAGTCTCTAAAGCTGAAGGCGGCTGGGGTTATGAGTGTTTACGCAGGCCTGCACAGGGCTCGGTGACGCAGCAGAGAGCCGCAGAGCGCTGGGTGACTCATCAGACCTTTCCAGACGCCGTGGTATTTTGCTGCTCTGAAGGGACGAAAGCAATTAGCTGTTAACGCTGGCAGATGACGCTGGAAGAGTACAAAAACCTTCCCGGCTGGTCTCTTCTGTGCCTCGGGTGTTTTTGTTTTGTTTTTTTAAAGCCACGTGAATTATTTTCTTTTTAATAATGTTTGTTTTCTTCCGGTTATTAAAATAATGTATGCTTATTGTATAAAATACATAAATGCATTAAATAGGAAATAAAATGCATGAATTATTTTTCCATTACAGTCCTATTAAGAGCGTTTTGCTTGTGCAAAGGAAACTCGGAGCACTAGACTTATTTTATTGGAGGATCCTGTCGAGATAACTCAGATGGTTGGTTTGCAAACTGTGCTTTGGGGGCTCTGAGGGCTTCATGGAAATTTTCGGGGGCTGCCGCCAAGGAGGGTGAGCTGGGGGGCTCGAGCACCCTCCCCCCTCGCCCCGCATAGTTCTGCATTATCTGTCTCAGGTGGGCTTCCTCACATGGCTGCCTTGGAGCAAATGGCTCCGTGGCTTATATCAGGATGGGGACTCAGTGATCCGGGCCCAGCCTGTCATCTCACAAGTGAGGAGTCTGAGGCCGTGGGGAGATGTGTCTGGCCTAAGGTGACATGGTGGCTTGGGGCTGGTCTCTGTGCTTTCTGACTCTGCATTGCCTTTTAGAATATGCATCAGAAATATTGGCAGACTTGAATGTCGTTATCCCAAGCTATGCCACCGTGCAGAGATCCCCCGCAGGGTGAGCAAGGATCTCTAAAGGGTGTGCTTTGGAGGGAAGGGGAGACCTCAGAGCAGCTGGCCCTCGAAAAGATGAAAAGTAAAGCTCCATCATGACTGTTAGGCACACAGAGGACGAGAAATTGCTCTGGGTGATCCCTGGTTGTATGAATAATGAGAAGAAATTAAGTAAAGGCCGTGTTTCCTGACACTGATGTATTAGAACACAGAGTAGCTTTCTACAGGAAATTGGAACAGGGATCCCTTTAAATTGAATTTGAAGCTGTGAATAGCAAGCCTACATTGGCCCTGCTTGTCCTAAAGCAAGTTAAGTAAGCAGTTTCCTGGGTAGGAGTTAAGTACTTTAGGGATACAGGTTAATGTTGAGGCCAACATGGCACGAGTTAATAAATTACCTCTCCCGTGTACTGTCTGTGAAGACGCAGAAGAGTAATTTGCTGCCCGCAGAGCGGCGCCAGATTTCTCCTACTTGTTTTATTAGATTTTTGGCCCAATACATTTGTTCCCTCTCGTTGGTTTCGTTGATAATAATTACCCACCCTCCTTCCATCTCCCCATGGATCGCTTTCGATTTTAATTGTTCGCAGTAGCTGAAAAAGTTTACCATTCTAGAAAACAAGTGTTTTAAAATAAGAACAGTCGGGGCCAGAGCCCTTCTGAGTTTCCAGAGGGAGATAGTTAAAGCTCTGTTTTAAAAGGGATTCTGAGGATGACAGCCACTGAGATCAGGAAAAAGAGCAGCCCCCATCTACCGTGTGAGGCCAGTCCCTGGCCTCAGGGAGCTGCTTCCCGGTGTTTGGAGCTGCTCGAGGGCCTCGCAGGGGAGGATGGAGGCCAGAGCGCACGGCCTCCACTATGCTGCTCAGGTGTGGCTCTTGACCCTGCGGGCCCAGGGGAAGACAGCCGTTGGTAATGGCAGCCATACTCACTGAGGGCCTCCGGGGTGCCAGACACCATGTGGGGCCGCTGTGCCTAGCTCACAGTCTAATAACTTAACTCATTTACAAGGTAATTATAAGTAGCAAAGTGCTCTTTACTGGGAAATAGAGGAAAATGGCCAGTAGGTAGGGGAGAACCCGTGGAAAGACAACATGGAAGCTGAGCTTGGAAGTGTGAGGGAAGGAACGAGAATGGAGGGGGCAGGGCAGGCGGTGGGGCACGGAGGCTGGGGCTGGGGGTTGGTGTGGCAAGGAGGGAGACAGATGCAAGACCCGGCTCGTCCTCAGGTTCTCCTCAGACGAGGCATTTCCTGTATAGTTGAGTCTGTTGAAGTTTCTCAAATTATAGGACACTCTTAATTTTGGGCCACAAAGTTTAAGCAGATCTTTTGATATTTTGTCTATCGCTTAGTTTGTTCCAGCCCATCTCTCTCTCTCTCTCTCTCTCTCTCTCTCACACACACACACACACACACTCATACACACAGTCTTGATAAAGCATTTAGCAGTAAATGCATCTGTGAAGGCCATGTTGCTTTGTGCTGGGTTTGGACCCCAACTTCTTAGCTCTGTGGTTTTGGGTGAGCAATCGCTTGGTGCCTCAGTTTCCCCATCTGTAAAATAGAGACAGTGGTGCAGAGGGTCTCAGTTTACAACGCTCTTAGTGTCACAGTAACGTCTCCCACCTTTCTCCAGGCCAAAGGAAGCCCCTTAGTGGTCCTGTTTACTAAGGAGTTCGGGCCAAACAGCTTAAGTATTTGTGTCCTAACAGCTCGGCACCTGTTGGACACGCACAAGTTCTCCAGTGTCAGGGGCGGGCCGGGCACTGCCACCCACATGTCTTGTTCCACCTTGATTTTCATGTGATACTTGCTTTTTATCACAGAACCTCTGATGAAAACCCAGCTTTGCATAGATATGACCATGGAATATAGAAACGCAGAATGATCTAACGTTGAAACGGTTAACGACCTCAGCTAGCAGTCTGCATGGGGTCAACAGATAGTACTGCATTTCCTTTAAAAAGTTAAAATATCTCTTGACACTCACCCTGGTGAGTTTGCTGGTGTGCCTTGGGGTGCCCTGGTGCAGAGTTTGGGAACTGCAGTGATGTTTACCTCTTGTGGTTTTGTGAAGGTTTAAATGAAGTGTTCATTGCAAATGCTCAAGGCAGTGCCCTATACTAGGTGCTTAGTAGCCGCTGGGTTCCCTTTTGGACACGCGTAGAATCGTCTCCTTGGAGTGGTGAATACACTGATCTTGAGGAGGCCTAGGGATGGCAGTGGAAGGAGACAGTATTTCTGCACTTGTCATAATAGGTGATTCTAAATATGCGTGTGTGTAAGTTAATAAATTAAATATAAATATAGATATTTGATTATTTCCTCAGTATCTCTACAAGTGTATATGTTCAAGATGGCCTCTCTCCTTTTTGTTTTGTTTTTAATCTTCTCATTGGGAAAATGAGGGAGTTCCCTACAGTTTGCCTTAGATTTGGGATATTAGCAAAGGGGAGAGTGGTGTGAGTTGAGGTTGGTGACTTAGGCAGGAACCAGATTGTGAGAGGCCTCGAAGGACATGACCGGGCCTTAGGATTTTGTTTTAGTTTTTAATTTTTTTGCTAGGCACTGTTTTATTTATTTATTTATTTTTTCCTTTTTTTTTTTCTTTAACTTTTTATTTTATATTGGAGTATAGTTGATTAACAGTGTTGTGATAGTCTTAGGTGTACAGCAAAGTGATTCAGTTGTACATATACACGTTATCTATTCTTTTCGATTCTTTTCCCATTTAGGTTGTTACATAATATTGAGCAGAGTTCCCTGTGCGGTACAGTAGGTGGGATTTTATTCATAATGAAGTAGAGAGGTTTTACATTTTTTAAAAAGTGAATTAACTTTATTAAGGTGCAATTTACATGTAATGAAAGGCACCCATTTTAAGTGTGCTGTTGGATGAGTTTTGACAGATCTGTACACTTGTGCAATCATCCACCCCTTCTGCATCATCAAGATACGGAACATTTCCACGACCCAGAAAGTTCCTAGTGTCCTTTATCAGTTACCCTCTTCCTCCTAACCCCAGCCCCAGGCAACCATTGATCTGCCTTGTTATTATAGATTAGTTTTGCCTGTTCTAGAATGTCACGTAAATGGAGTTATGCAGCGTGTAATCTCTGTGTCCGGCTTCTCGCACTCGGTGTAATGTCTTGGAGGCTGGTCCACATCACCGTGTGCATCAGTAGTGCGTTCCTTTTTATTGCTGAGTAGTACCCATGGCATGAAAATGCCACCATTTGTTTATCTGTTCTTCTGCTAATGGGCATTTGGTTTGTTTCCAATTTGGGGCTATTAGAGTTAGGACTTTTATGAACACCTGTGTGTGGACATTTGTTTTCGTGCCTCAAGTAAATATCTAGGAGTGGAACTCCTGGGTTGTATGGTCATTGTACGTTCAACTTTGCAGGAAACCACCTATCTTGAGCAGGGGTGCGACCTATTACCTGTGGGCATCTGCTGTGCCGGGCCTGTGCCGACACCAGCTGAGGGAGGAGTGCTTTATAGCAGGACACTTAACACATGCTGGGGGCTTCGAGTTCCTCAGTCTCCCATCACCCAGCGAGTCCCTGGGGAGGCAGAGGACCTCAGGCCTGCAGAGCTAGAGTTGGAGCCATGTTTGGGGCCAGGCTCTTTCCCACAACCTGGGTGACTTGCCCCGAAAGGGCCTGAGCCTCCAGGCTGTGGATCCAGCCGCCCTGGCCCTGGCCCTGCCCCTGCCCCGATGCTACTGTGAGCATCTCCCTCCCACAGGAAGGAGAGCTGTAAGCATTACCTCGTCCTGCGGATAGGGGTGCTAGAGACCGAGCCTTGTGCCGGCTGCGTCTGCCTGCGAGGTGGGAGAGCGAGCCTTTACCTCGACGCTGCCTGGTCTGTCTGTGTGACAGACACAGAGCCGCCATCGCATTTTCCACCCGACTTCTCTGGGGCCGCAGTGACCCTGAGCTGTTCCTGGCCACTGCCATCTACCTTCCACTGTCTCTGTGATGGTGACCTTCTCCCCGCGCTGGGCCCCGACACTTAAACTCCGTGCGTGTACTTTTAGGTTGGCATGAAGGTCATTACTGAATTCCTCACATCCTGCTTCACTGCCCGTGATTTTGTACATTATGCACACATTGACGGCCCTGCATTCACTTCCCTGCATCTATTAAAAGTGACGACTTTGAGCAAAATGGTGCCGTAGTCCCAGCCACGTGCGTAAAAGGCAGGATGTGTGACTGGGACACACACCTGGGACAGGCCTAGGGGTCACCGCAGGCCGTACTGAGTGGAAATCTCCCCCCTGCCAGCATCACCCCCGATGGCAGAGCGGGCCGGGGAGTGGTCTCCACGCAGCAACTCACGTGAATCCCGTCCCCTCTCCTCTGTTTTCTCACGTGGGACCCCGGCCCTGAAATGCCGCGCTCCAGGGCAGCTCTGTTCCCCTCTCCGAGGGGGCTTCCTCTCTCTGGCTTCCTGGTGCCTCTCACGGCCTGCCTCTCACTGCCTGTCCTGTAATGTGATCTCCTTCTCAGGGAGTCTTCAAATGAACAGTTTTTAGAATTGTCAAAAGCTCTGTTGGAAAACAGAAAAGGCTATTTCATGGGAAGATGATGCCCTTTTTAACTATAATTAGGCAATTCACAGAGGTTTCCAGTACAGTCCAGCATCTTGCCTGGTTGAAATTCGGGGAAAATTCTATGGTAATGTCTTTGGGGATGTAATAGTCTTTAACACATTAACAGTTTAATTTCTTCTTGAAGGTTTGGCAGCCTGGTGTTTTCATTTAGCAAGCCGAGGTAGAGTTTTACAGTCAGCCACATTAATATAATGATTATAATTGTGAGCAAGTCATTTCAGACACTGACATCAGGAGTTGTTTTTATAGCGGGAGGAGATCTCAGGTAAGAAGGTGGAGCCTCACGTCTAATCTCCCGCGAGAAGCATGATACGGCACACACAGGCGGTTCACGTCTCTGGACTAGACTTCGTATTTCGGGCCGGGGATGTAAATGCTCGGAAATTCTTTCTGCACTCAATCCTCAGAGAACACGCGTATTTGAAGTTAATGGGAAACTTTCTTTTCTGAAGAGTTTCAAGTACATGAGCCCATGCTCTGAAATTCCTTCTGGACTCTTTGTATCAGGTTGCCCCGTGCCCTGGGGTTGTGTGAGGATGCACCTGGCAGGGGGCAGCACCCACCGAGTCCCACGAGAGCTTCCCTCACCAGGCTGTGTTGCCCAGACCTCTGAGGGCCCCTGGCAGCCTGGAGCTGCCATCTTCTGGGCAAGGAGGCTGTTACTCCCCACCCCCCGGCCCCCTGCACCCCTCCCCTCCGCACGCATCAGGCCCTGGCCGCTCCCTTTCCTCTCAGCTCCTTTTGCTGGCTGGGCCGTCCCTGCCCACAGCGAATAACCTGGGTTTTGTGTTTCACCTTTCCCTTGTGAACAGATTTTTTACAGTTCTGTAGGTATTATTCATATATCATTTTGGATCCTGTTTCTGAAGCTTAATGTCTCTCCCTCTTTTTATAGCCTTCCAAATAGACGTCTTCTTTCATGTGGTTGCACCACAACTTACTAAATCGTGTCCCTATTGCTGAACATTGAGGTTTGTTCCAGCAGGTTTTTTATTGTTGTTTTATAGGCAAGGCTGCGGTGATCATCTTTATGTACATAATGTTTAGCTTCTGTGTAGTTATTTTCTTGGGCTTGGTTCCTAGGGCTGGAATTTCTAGCCAAGACTCGGATCAACTTAAAGAAAAACATAAAAATTTTCTTATCATGGTAACAGCATTTGGAAAATAGGAAAAGGGAGAAAAGGGAGAATAAAGATGGCCAGTTGTCCCCTCACTTGGCGTTTGCACCCTGTCGACTAGGAGTGCCCTAGGCTGCACATAACAGGAAACGCCCCCCCCCGCCCCCCCAGGGCAGCTCAACCAGGTGGAGGCGCGTGGCTCAGGGGACAGGATGCTCGAGGGGGCCCGTGGCTGGCTCCTGGGTACCGCTGAGCCGTTAGAGGTGCTGCCTGTTCTCTTCCACCCCCCATCCTCAGTGGCTTGGCCGTGGTCCACAGCCCGCTTCCTCGTCCTCTGCTCAGCCTTCCCCATGCAGCAGCTTCCTCCTTGCCTGGCTGCAGCCTTCCCCATCCCTTCCTCTGGATGAGTCTTTTGATTTCTGTCCGCTTCTGCTCCTCAGACAGACCGTCTCCGTCTCCTGCATTTGGGCTGTTATTATAATGAGATATTTGCTGCTATTTTCTGTACCTTCTGCATTTGCAGCTGCCTGTGTTTGTGACATACCGTTTGGCCAAAGCTGCAATCTTAACAGTGTCCAGGCAGAGAAGGGGGAGCCGTGCGCCTCAGGCCGAGGAAGGGGCTCGTCTTTCTCTTTAGTGGAGCTGTCTTTCATCCTGCGTTTTGAGGCCTGCCGAGTCCCTTGGGTTAATTAGCGCATCTCCTTTGCTCTCTGCTTGGCTCTCATGCACCAGGGGAGGGAATGCACTCTTCCTGCGGCCTGTTGGTTTCTCCGGTCGACCTGGCAAAGGGAAGTCCGTCAAGCACCAACCGCGTGCAGTGGCGATCTCGAGCACAGTCCTTGCCTCAGGGAACTCCCAGGAGAGTGGAGGAATCAGCCAGAAATGCCATCACCAGCCTATCATCGTGTAAACCAAGCTGAGTGGCACAGAAATGAGCAGTTAGTGACCTGCTCTAATCCTACAGAAAATAAAAGATAATAAAAGGCTCCCATGGACCCCCACCGGATCTAACTGTTACTAACGTTTTGCCGTGTTTGTGTTGGGTCCCTCTTCTTGTTTTGTAAGGAGTAAAATATTTCTGATATAGGCAAAGGCCTGCCTCCCTCCCTGGCAATGGCTGCTCGCCTGAGTCTGGTGGATCTGCTTTTGAACTTTACTGCATGTGCTTATCCATAAACAACGTGTAATATCGGCTTTGTACTTTAAAGATTTATGGAAATATTACCATGCGCTATATCCTTTTGTAATTCGTAAAACATTAAACATTATGTTTTTGCAGTTTTTCCATACACACAAACACACACTCGCATCTGTCTGTTTTTCTGGATTATTCATTTTTAACTGCTGTGTACTATTCCACAGGATGGACTAACCTATAGTTTGTTTATTCATTCCGCTACTCATGGAAGGTTGTTTTTCGCTTTTTATCTCTTGCAAACAATATTTCAGTGAATGTGTTCCAGTCATCCACTGCTGTATAATAAAGCACCTCCAAATTTAGTAACTTAAAACAGTAATGTTTCTTTTGCTTGTGAATCTGCAATTTGGGCCGGGCTTCGTGGGGAGAGCTCATCTCTGCTCTGCTTGGCGTCATGTGGGGTGGAGTCACCTGAAGGCTGTGCGCTCACATGGCCGAGGGTGACTCTGGCTGCTAGCCAGGTCCTTGACTATGCTGCTGCCTGGAGTGCTGTGGCCTGGGCTTCCTCACAACGTGGCGTCTGGTTCTGTGCGCAAAAGAGCCAGGCCGTAACGGGATTGCTTTTATGATCTTGGCTCAGAAGTCAGGAAGCGTCCTGTTTGCTGCATTCTGTTCGCTGGAAGCCAGTCACCAAGGCTGACTCCCATTAAGGCTGGGGGGGATCCGGCTCCATCTTAACGGGACAAACGTCACAGCTTTTAGAGCTGCTTTAAAACCGACAGCCTTAGCTCTGCTTCCTGTACACACCTGGGAGGGGCTCTTGGACCCCTCTGGGTGGGCTGACAGGCCTTGGCGTGTTGCCCCTTTGGCCCACCCTGATGTTGCCAGATTGCTGTCCTTGGTGTTTGTTCTCCTGACGCCACCACAGCACTCGAGAGTTCCATTACTTCACACCCTCTCCAGCCCTTGCTGGTAGGGATTTTGAGTTTTGCCCCTCTGGTGGGTGTGAAACAGGATCTTGTTGTTTTAATTTGTCTGTCCACCAGTGAGGCCAAGCGCCACACTGCCTCCTGAGATGGTGTTGTGTTCCCTTTCCCAGCTGGTTGCCCTAAAGAACACAGAAACGTCAAAGGGCTATTTTTTTGGCTTATGATGTCAATTTTTCAAAAGAGAAGTGGTGAGTATCCCACAGAGTTTATTGAAAACTATTATAAAGACCTTGGAGTTATTATTGGTGTGACTCACTTATGAAAAAAATATGATCTCAGTAACTGCAGGCTGAATTTGTAATGTGATAGATTTTCATTTAATCTCTCACCTCTCTATAATTTGCCCAATTTAAAAATGCCCTGAAGCTTGCTTTCTCCTTGTCTGGGAGTCCTGTTCTTGCTGTGTGTTATCACAATAATAGTAATAAGAAATGATGCCGATATGAGTCTGTCTTCGAGCCTTGCTGCCTCCTTGGTCATTTAATTACTTCTGGTACCGATTCCCCCACCCTGGTCTCCTGCTAGAACAGCGTGTACGTGAAGCTTCTGGGCAGAAGGCCATCCAGGACTGGTAGCCATCGGGGTTGGCAGGCCCCAGGTTGGGAGGCTCACCGTGACCCCCAGGCTGGGTTGGGGTCCTCCCTGGGCCGCCTGGCACCCCACTACTCAAACACACCTTGCTTAATGACGCTATGAGGTCCAGTGGGCAGTCTATCGCCTTCAGAAAGCCTGGCACCTGGGAGCGTTCAGGAAATGCTCACTGAACCAAATAATTCAAAACGCTTGATTATTGTAATGATCAGTCTGACCTACTGGCTTCTCTCCCAAACATCTGGAAAATAGCCACATCTGATCACGAGTTTTAAAATGAATCCCTAGGCCTTCCTTGAAAAGCGAACTTTGGGCTACTTTTAAATTTAATCAGGTTCCGTCTGAACACTCTCTCCGCGGCTTGCTGGAGAACATTATCTTCTCCATCGCCCTCCTAAGGGGCGCTCGGCTTCTTATCTGTGCTTAGAGCCGGAGCCTCTGTGCCGGAAATGAGGCCTCGTCTGTGTGCTGAGAGCTGGCTCAGATCCTCTGCAGACGCTCTGGAAGCAGCCTCTGCCTCCAAACCAGGGCCCCCGGTGAACCGTGCATGCCACTGCCTGAAGCTTCTAGGTCGGGTGCCTGCAGTGTCCTCATGCCATCGCTGCTGCCTTGCTGTCCAGACCTTGCAGCGGGCGCACAGGTCACTGCAGGAAGCTCAGGGGAGCTTCTGTCCTGGCCAGGCTCCATGCTGGTCCTGGGGAGCTGGTGATGGGTGTTGCTTCACAGAACAGGGCGGCCAGCCAGGACTGTCAATGCTGGTCTCACGGGGCTTGCCCTGTACCAACCAGAGTGGGTATAAATGAATAGTTCATTATCTGTATTTTTCAGGGGAGGAAGGCTTTGTGGTGGTTCGTTCGCTCCTACGTGGAGCCGCTGGGTCCTATTTGGGTTCTACTTGGGCAAGGCCTCCTAGGCTGGGGGGGTGGGTGCCCGCAGCTCAGGCACTCCCAAGACCATCCCACTTCCGGGGAGCCAAGTTTCAGAGCCTGTGGAGTTTTCACACCACATTCCAGGGGCCAGCAAAAGTCTAACAAGGGCAGGGCATTAGCTCCATTTTTGTGACAAGTTTGTTCACGGCCTAACAGTTTGTATCCCGTGTAAGCAAATACAAGTACCTGCTGTCTTAAACTCAGACCTCATTTGCATAAGGAGAGTAAGCAGGACATATCCTTTGCTGTTGGGGACCTACCCACTGACCCCAGGGCTTCCTTATCTGATGACCCAGGTGTGACCTGACTATGCTTTGCCAAGGGGCCCCAACCTCCTGTGGGTCTTGAAGGCGAGGACCCTCGCCGTTGCTTGGCATTTGGGCCGGAGCATCCTGGGCCCAGGGGTCTGGGGCCTGCGTTCTGGGACAGCCCTTCCCAGCTTGGGTCTTGGTTTCCTAGTCTGTGAGATTCGTGGGTTGGGCTGATTTGGGGCTCCACCCAACAGCAGCTGATGCTGTCATCACCTAGAGGGCACCCGCGATGGACCAGCCTCTGCCAGGTACCTTGCAGTCACGCAGGGCAAGAGTTTAATCATTCATCGCCCTGGTAGGGATACGTAGGTCCAACAAGGTGATACCTTGCCCGGCACACCCGCCCCTCCTGCCTGCCCCTCACAGCGAATGATCCCACCTCCTGCTTGGTGGTTGGGTGAAGATACAGATGTTGCTGTGGGGTGCACAGCTAATAATTAGGGAGACCAGGATTTGGACCCGCATCTGTTAGATTCCAAAACTTCGAGGTGTGATGGGGAACGATACCCAGGCCAAAGCCCGCCTTGTGTATTTCGAAGGAAGCGTCCCTGGCAGCCTGACTCGCCTCTGTGTGAAACCCATTAGGCAGGGCCGTCCCATGCTGACGACGGTGGGACCCGTCCCGCGTTGACGCGCACTCGGCAGGCTGTTATGAAGGCCTTGGCAAATTTTTGTTTTAAAAGAGTTCTCGAAAATGACAGCCGTCATTTCGGGGGTCTTTGTTAATCTAACAGTGTTTCCTGGCTGAACAGTGTGGACTGTGTGGATTGTTTACCAAAGTTCTTGCACATAATGAGCTCGGGGCGAATTAAAACAATTCTGGCTTGTTTCAGGCCCGGTGTGCAGCCGGAGAAGCCATCTGGGGGAAGGAGCCCTCAACACGAGCCCAGGGCTATCCGGGTGGTGCCAGGGTTAGACCTTGAGGCTGTCGAAGTCCCCGTGCTAACATTTTCACCCCCAAGTGGATTTGCATCAGCACAAAGCAGTGCCCGGTTATTCTCCGCACGGTGTCACTGCACATATGCATTCCACGGCTTCGCATGGCGTAGTTTAAAAAATTAATAGACGAGCCTTTATTTCTCTCTCTGTGAGCCAATGCTTAGAATTAATTTTTTCTGGCCCACTAACTCCTGTGGTTAAAAGTACAAATTAAGCTTTCTGGGAGAATCCATCACAAAATTATTGAAAAGTCAGTGTGGAGAAGATAATGGGCCCTGTATTGGGTTATGTCTATAGGGTTATTGTTTTCTGCAATTACACTTTTCTTTGTTTTTCTTCTTCTGTGCTTTGGGAAATCAACCCTAGAATGGTCTTCCAACTCGGAAGAGTTATGGGCTATTTTTCCCGAATGGGATTGCCCTTCCCGAGAACAGTGGGCATCTATTTGACAACAGGTTATAAATTTGTGCTCCAAGTTCTCTGAAGAAAGCATGAATCTCAGACAATGGTGCTGTGGTGCGATATTTCAGGCGGGCGTGTAGAGGTGTCAGAAGTCAATAAAGTCCTCAGGCTCCAGCGTGTACCCAGGCAGCATCTGTCAAGCATTCTGTGTGGACTTTGCGCGGGATTAGAAGGTGGATTACAGCGAGTTCTCCAGCGTTTCTTGCCCTGCAACTTCCCTGTGCCCCAAAGCCCATCCTAGAGCGTGCTCCGCTCGAGCCCCAGCCCTCTGGGGGAGTGTGCCCGAGCCGCGCCATCTGTCGGCCACGCTCACAGCATCTTTCCAGTCACTAGACCCTGCTGGGTGCCAGGCGTGGGGCCGGGCAGTGGAGCACACAGAACGCAGGTGTGCCCTGCCCCGGAGAGCAGCTCCCCTGCCAGGTGGGCCCTGTGCCTGTTTCCCGCTCATTTCTCTAGTGGCAGCTACTGAAGTTGCAGGCAGAGGGGCTCAGAGGTCCTTGATCACTCCCAGTCTTGCTTCAAACCATCCAGAGGTGCCCCTGCATCTCCAGAAGAGAGTCCCGATTCCCCCGTGCGCCTCTGAGGCCTTCTGGGGCCTTCCTCTTCCCTTCTGCGGTTTCATCCGCGTAATTCCAGCTGGACCTTTTCCCAGGGTCCACCCCCCCACACTGGGTTGGGTGCCCCTCCCAGCGTGTCCCCACTGCCCCTAATCTCTCCCCTCACCACACTTGTCTGTCACCTCTTGGAATGTGTCCCTTTGGTTAACATGGGGGCAGGGCCGCGGGGTCTTTCTCATGGCTGTGTCCCCAGCATGATCATGGTGCTTTGTCAGTG